>NW_026884410.1:2500-56677 GCF_032173495.1 Musca vetustissima | reverse complement strand
GCTGCTTGGTGGCCGCTGTTGGATTCTTCTGGGATTTACGTATGCATTCACCTACTACATTTTTTTCTCCTCGTTGTTTTACCAATTGTGCATTCCTTTAACTCTAGGTGGAGCTATACAAAGAAGAAAATATAAAGAAAAACGCATTTTCCAACAAGTTTTTATATCTTTCGACGAAAGTTGTTTGAGAAATTATACTATTTCCTACCGCTCTTACAGTTCTTCTTCTCTTCTCTATTAATTTCCTGTTCTCAATGAATTTTCATTAACTTTCACTTAGGATAATGTCTTTGGAAACCTTCATTCGTCAAGCGGATCGTCTGGTCACATTCAATGCCGAAGTGATCGGTGGTAATGTTCGTTTGACGTCTGCACAATTCGTAAAGATTCATATTTCTGAAGACAGATATTAAATCATCGGACGACCAATTTATGTCCGATCGAGCTAGCGAAAAACAGAACTAGGAGGATGATGAACACGAAGAAGATGCAGATGCCGCCTCGGAGCTCGAGACATTCCATTCCAAATACAATAGTGCCTATATCACTTATTGCGAGTGATTGGCTCGCCTTACACAGTTGTCTGAGGATCTCCAAAGGCAAACATGTCCTAAAGAGCCTTCTGTTTCACCTCCGAGCCCTTCGCCCCAGAGCCCTAATTCTATAATCCATAATGATCATGGTTCAAATTATTCGTTCAATCTGCCTCCATGCGATACCGAAGTTTTCACCGGGGATTATATGTCATGGCCTACTTTCTGAGATATGCTCACAGCAGTGTACATAAAAAATTCTAGGCTCAGTCCAGTCGAACGATTGTTTCATTTGACTCAGAAGACTAAAGGCGAAGCTAGAGATATTGTTGAATGTGCACCTTTGACAAATCAAGGTTTTCAACTTGCTTGGAAAAGCTTGTGCGATCGTTTCGAAAATAAGCGAATTCTTGTTAATGGTCAGTTTAAAGTTCTATTCGATCTTCCTGTCATTAATTCCGAGTCAGCGAGTACAATTAAGTCATTGCAACGCGACAAAAATTCTTGTATTGCTGCATTATCTCTGTACGATATCGACGTCAAAAGTTGGGACCCAATATTTGTTTTTCTTTGTTCGAATCGTCTTCCTGACGCAACTCTGAGGATTTGGGAACAAGGATTGGCTGACAAGACTGTTATTCCAAAATGGGCTGACCTTGATTCTTTCCATACGAATCGACATCGTACGCTCGATTCCGTCTCCGAGATGAGCAATTATCCGAAGTCTGATGGTCATAAAATAAATCCAATGTACATTCAAATAATTCGAAGTTCAGCTCATTCCAGACCAATGTTTCGGCTCTAAATTGTCTTTTGTGCACAAATTCCGCTCATATAATTCGAAAATGTGCAAGATTCATTGCTATGGATTTTGAACAATCAGGGGCTGAGATCAAGAAACAAGGTCTATGTCTGAATTGTTTCTGGAAAACTGAAAATAATTGTTTCGAATGTCAGAGGCGGCACAACAATATGCTCCATGATCGTTAGTCAAATAGTCATCCATCAAATTCACCTACGAGCTCTACCAATTTAAGACCACACTCCACTCCATTTTCTCCCAATACAATACAGTCCACCAGTCCAGGGGGTGGAGTAATTCAAACATGTTTTACATCCAACTCTCGGGGTGTTTTGTGTTGTTTTTTGTTATGTGTTTTGTTAGGGTCTGCGTTGGTGAATGTGATCCACTTAGGAGAAACGTATTCCGCTCGTGTACTCCTAGACTCCAACGTTCAAGTTTCTGGTCTTAATAATTCGACAGCTGCCTCCGTTCGCAAATTATGTTCTGTTGTGCTCTCCTCTCGATAATCTAGCTGTTGGGAATCTGCCCAATCCATCAGATGATGAAATCGAAATGGACCTCATCGATCTTGATAAATAATTTATCGATGAGGTCCCATCCCCACCAAAAAGAAAACGTCATTCGTCTTCATGAATTTTTAACAAAAACAGTGGATCGCCAGATCAGATAAAATTTAAAGCCATATTTTTCACCAATTTATATTCAATAAAAAAAGACAGACAGAGTCAGAGTTTTGAATTGATTTGTTTTAAAGTGTTTTAAAATGCAGTCAACAAAACGTAAGTATCGTCTGAATACTCGTTGTGTTGTTGAAGTTGCAAATTTATATTGTTGTAAGTCTTGTTCAACAATAATCTTAGATTCTAAAACTAATCAGTAGATTTAGAATCACTACAACTCCTTCCGACTGTACATGGTCCTTCGTAGCTTTTAAATAACGAAGCGGCTGATTTTCCAAAAATTTTTTTCAAAAAAATCATACAAATTGATTAAAATTTGCGAGAAAAAAATTAGAATTTGTTTTGCTATTTCCTTGTGTTTGTGTTTGATTTTGGCGGCTTTGTGTTGTTTGTTGTTATTTCTAATACAAACAACAAATTCTCACTGCCATTTCTAAAGAAGTAATTTCTGTAAAATACAGTGAAAAGTTTGTTTTAATATTATATCTAACATTCTAAAATTCACACATACACTAACACACTTTTATTAAATATCACTCTCACTTTATTTTTTTTCATCATTTTGGCATTTGTTCTTTGTTTTGATCATCTGCCATTTTTCCACATTGAACCAGTGATTATTATTTGTTGTTTACATCGATCTGTCAGTTGCCAATCTGACCATCGATCATATGTGAGGTGTTCAAAACGTAGTGTTCACAAAAGGCAACAAGTTATTGTGACGTAACGAGTGACGAACGTAACACAATTTGTGATTATAATAAAAAATAATAATAATAAAATATATAATTAAAATATCAATCAACAATCTGTAATAAAATTAAATAAATTAAATACAAATAATAATAAAAAAATACATAAATACATATTAATATTTTCAATAAAATTTTATATATAAAATTTTAGTTGAGAAAACAATTTTTGTACAAAAAAATACATTTGAATTAACTTCAATAATTTATTAAACATAATTTTATTGAAAGTTAAAGTTTGCTTCTACAAAAAAAATTAAATAATAATAAATTATAAAAAGATAATATTTAATAAATTCTATAATTAAATAAAATAAAATTAACAATAAATTACCCCTTTCAAATAAAATAATAAAAACATAAATTAAAAATAAATCATGAATTCAACAACTTGTGTTAGGTTCGAATACGAAACCGACAGTCTTATGAAAATGTGTCTTAAAATAGTAAATACTCCTGAAAATGATCTTTCTGATTTTTTAATAAAAACTAAGTTAGAAACTATGGAGGAGGACTGGAACAATGTTAAACAGGAATTTGAATTAGTTTATCTAGCAGAAGTTGAATATGAACCTTATAAGCAAGAAGCAAGAAATATATTTGAAAACGTCAGAGAAAAATATCAGTCAACCAAGGCCAATTTATTAGAAATGTGAATAAGAGAAAAATGCAAAGTCAAAGTAATACCGCTGGAGGCGATGTTACAAATCCGTCATTGTTTCACAGCTCAGCTGTTTATCCACCGGGCACAATGTTTGACATGTCGGAAATTTGCATTAAAGTGCCACTTGTGACACTAAAGACTTCTACGAAAGTTATGAACAATGGCCAACATTTAGAGATATGTTTACGGCAATTTATGGAAATCATCCCAGACTAACCATGAGATCCAATTTTGATATATATATATATGTTCAACTAAGCTTCCGGTTGAAACATCGACCCTTTGGTAACAATCGGTCGAATTACATTCAGAGCTACCCAAATGGTCACAAATGGAAGAGTTCCTAAAAAATATACCATTAGGTTCTAGAGCGAATAGATGGTCTCAGAAATCAATCAGCTTCAACACCATTTATAAATGAATATCGATCGCATCAAAATGCTCATTCGACACAATCAAATAGATGTGTAATATGTTTTAAAAAAATCACATTTTGAAAAATTGTATGAAATTTAATAATTTGAATGTTTATCAGAGAATTGAATTTGTCAGAGGCAAACGGTTGTGTAATAACTGTCTGACAAGCGGACATTTGTCTCAAGAATGCGTCAGCGTTCATAGATGCATGATTTGTAAGAAAAATCATCACTCAAAATTACATTTACCTACCACGACAGAAGAAAGATCTACACAGCCAAGATTTTTTTTATCGTACGTTCCCACCCCTGTCCACCGAGGGGGCGTCAGCGTACATAGATGCATGATTTGTAAGAAAAAGCATCACTCAAAATTACATTTACCTACCACGACAGAAAAAGATCTACACAGCCAAGAATTTTTTATCGTACGTTCCCACGCCTCACTTTCCCACCCCTACCGACCGAGGGGGCGACCTTCCTTTTCGTAGGGTTCACGTACACACCATAATCTGCATTATGATGTAATATGAGAAGGGATAGAAAACCAGCTGCAGTTGTGTTATTCATTTAAAAATATAATTATATTAGATTTTATTAGTTCTATATTCATCCAAAAGTCTACGTTAGAATACACAGAATTGAAATCAATAACCATTTTACTAAGTGGATCTCACATAGAATAATTTGTGCGATGAAAATCTACGTATAATGGTTGATAATATCTACTTGATCGAAAAGGAACTTTTATTCTAATGGATGAAATTAGGAAGTCGGAGGGTATATTACCGTTTAGTATTTTAATTACTATCATAGTGTTCAACATAATACGTCTACTTTTTAATTTAGGCAATCGAATTAATTTCAACATATGCTTATATTTGTTTAGGTTTAAATCCATACATTTTAATTCGCGCCGTTGAAAAAGGTTATTTAAATCATTTCGAAGTAAATCAGCTTGCTTCATGGAGTTATGACTGATAAACAGCTTGACATCGTCAGCATACATTAGCAATTTGGAATGGATTATTGCATTTGGTAAATCATTTATAAATAGAAGAAAGAGGAGTGGACCTAAATGACTTCCTTTAGGGAACACCGGAAGGAACATTAATGGATTTGGAGAGACAATCATCAAACAAAACTACCTGTGATCTATTCCCCAAAAAAATGATATCCATTTAACTTAATTTATACTGAAACCAATTTGAGTTAATTTATATATTAAAAGTTCATGGTTAACCCTGTCAAAAGCTTTACTGAAGTCAGTGTAAATCGTATCGGTTTGATTACGCTGAATAAAACCTTTTATGACGGTTGAGGAAAATTGAATAAGATTGGTAATGGTTGAGAGGCCACTACGAAAACCATGTTGATATGGACATAAGATTGGCTGAACTTTACGAGAAATTACATCAGTAATCAGTTTTTCGAATAATTATGGAATTGCACTTATTTTAGCAATTCCTCTATAATTCGAGACATTAGTTAAGCTACCAGATTTGTGTAAAGGAACTATATAGGATTTCTTCCAGAAGGTGGGAAAATGACTATATTTCAGGGAATAATTAAACAATAGCGTTAAAGGGATAGCTAATGTATCTGAACAGTACTTTTGAATTATGCTAGGAATGCCATCCGGACCTGGACCTTTAATTGGTCTTAAATTACGTAGATTTTTAGAAACATATTAACTTTGTAAAATAGGCATAGATATTTGATCTATCGTCGATAATTTATAACTATATGTGTCTTTATTTGGACAGAGTGAATATGAATATGTTGTAGCGAAAATTTTGCAAAGCACTCTGAAATTTCAAAGTTTTTCTCAAATGTCTGATTATGGAATTTCAAGACGGTGGGCTTTGCGTAGCTTTTCTTTTTATATTAACAATCTGAAATTTCAGAGTTTTTCTCAAATGCCTGATTATTGAATTTCAAGACGGTGGACATTGACGTAGCTTTTCTTTTTATATTAAGCCCTCATGTGACCCATGGATATCGTTCCGAGTTTCTAACTCTAACAATGGGAACACATTCTAAAATAAATTTATTTAGGATATCATAAAATTGATATACTGATAATTCTAGATCACTATGACTCTTACAAATAAATAATGAGCTCCAATTTACGGTTGAGATAAGTGCCTTAAGCTTTGGGAAGTCAGTTTTATTATAATTAGGAACATATTTAAATGACATTGAAGAATTTTTGGTAGCTAAATTATTATGCATCATGGATATGCATAATGTAGGATGGTAGTTATCTTCGGGAGTACGTACTGGAGGTATTCTAGTTATTTCAAAATATTCTGTATAATTCACAAATGCTAGATCTAGAATTCGATCATAACAATTTGATACGCTATTTATTTGATAGAGATTTATGTCGCTAAAACGATTTAAAATTTCAAAAGTATATAGGTTAACATTTGCATCAGATGTCAAGGGTGTTAGAGCCTCAGAATCTGGCAATGAAACCACTTTACGGACGGCAGAATAAAATCGCCGAGAACTAATATTTTGTCAGATTCATTAATTTTGTTAGTGATTGAATTTATTGCTAACAGATGCTGATTATAAATATCAACACTAGCATATGTCTGGACACAACCAGTTTCCGTTGTATATGTGATATTGACGGAAGGTGATTGTGGCACTGAATTCCCAACAGAAACTGTGGGTTTGCGACTAGGCACGACTTTATTGGGAGCCTTTTTCGCAGACCTATTAGGTTTCTGCCCAGACACAGACGGCGATGATACAAATTCATCAAGCTCTTGATACTTGTCGAACAAATTGGAAAAATTCTTAAAACGTTTTGATAACCATGTAAATTCCTTTTTCATCGAACTAAGCTCCGACTGCAAGTCTTTTACAAAGTTATAAAAGTCGGCTGAGAAATTTCGACAATGAGCACAGAACCAACGGACACCAACATTATCCCTAATTGTGTCCACTACTTTTGCATTAATTCGAGCACATTTAACGTGCCATTGATTAAAGCAAAACCAGCAAGTGACACACACCTCATCATCTACAGAAATATTACATAATTCGTAAGGACAAACCATTTTTAAAAATTATTACTATTACTATTATTATATTTTTAAATAATTTTTGAATTAACTGGAATTTCTATCCCTTGAATTTCTTATGAAACACAAAATTTGGCAACTCTGTTTTGAGATGTCATTCACGACAAGGTTGCCTATGTACAAGGGATAATCAGACATCGTTCCATTCATCTAATGGACGAAAAACAAATGCCCTTATTACAACTGAAAATGTTATTAATGAAATGCCATGCTCGTCTACTTCAGTTCAAACTTCCAATGTGGAAACACATGTGTCTGTGAGTCATGACGACATTATGCTGCCTACAGCTTTAGTTAAAATAAAATATTTTGGGGAAATATTTACAGTTAGAGCACTTATTGACTCGGCATCAAAACGGACATTCATCACTAATCAAATAGTGAAACGAATGGGTATTAGAACAGAAAATGCAAGTTTCGGAATAAGTGGACTTAGTGGAACAGTGGTTGCAAATTCTAATAAAAAGTGTATTCTGACGCTGTATTCAGAAACAAATAATACCGAATTTGAAACTGAAGCATTAATTATTCAAAATTTAACGAGTTTGCTACCGACTCAAACGTTATTCATTTCTGATTTAGGAAGCATTAAAGATTTGAAATTAGCAGACCCAGATTTCATGGTTTCAGCCCAAATAGATATGCTAATTGGAGCGATGTTATACCACAAATAATATTGGAAGTTGTGAAGAAAAACCTATTGGGAAATATGATAGCACAAAATTCAATTTACGGTTGGTACTTCTGTGGACCAATAAGGACAATTGAAATTTGTTTAGCTTCAGTAGAAGTGGAAGAGCGCAAAGAAGATTAAATTAGTTCATTATTGAAAAAAATCTGGGAACAAGAGGAAATTAATCAAGTTCCAATAACTACAGAAGAAGATAATTATTGTGACGAATTTTACACCAACACAACTTACCGTCGAACAGATGGAAAATTCGTAGTAAAATTGACATTTAAAAATGAATTTCCCAATACAATATGTTTAGATTCGTCCAGATTCTAAGCAAAGAAGCAATATGAACATATGGAATCAAAATTAAGAAAAAATAGAGAAATTGAAAAAGCATATACTGATGTTTTAAACGAGTACTTGTCATTAGGTCATATGAAGCCGACAAGTACTAGAGAAATTAAAAGTGAGAGTGGTCTTTAATGGATCGAGTAAAACGAAAAGCTCGTATTGCTTAAACGGCGACATAGAGAAAATGTATCGACAGATATTTGTGCATCCATCTGATCGGTAGTATCAAAGAATATTATTCGGAGAAAATGTTCATAAAGAAATTAAAGATTATGAGTTATGCACAGTCACTTTTCGATTCGCACATTGTTGCAATTGGCAGAAGAGTCGAGAGAAAAATATCCCATTTCATCAAAAATAATAAAGAATGAGATATATGTTGATGATGTTTTGGCTGGAGGTCATAAAATTGCTTCAGCGCTAGAGGCGCAAAAACAATTAATTGATACATTGCATTCGGCAGGGTTTCCGTTGAAAAAGATGACGGCAAATCATCCGAGGTTGCTATTAAATGTCCGATCAGAGGATTTATTGAATGAAGAATGTTTGAGAATTTAAGATATGAGTTCAACTAAAACGTTAGGTATTCGGTGGAATGCCATTGCGGACTCATTCTCATATAATCACCCCTATTCCGTATGTCGTCGTCGTTGTCGACGACGTTTCTCTTTCGACATCACTTCGCATCGACATCACTTCGACACTGATTTGGTATTCTGTAACACTCATGCGACGATGTCGACTATTTATCGATAATATCAATAAAAACAAAAAACACATCTCTAAAAATGTGGTTAGCTGTTTATTTTGTTGCATATTTTTGGGCAAAAATGTGTTTGTATCCTTCACCGCACTGTGGCACAGGGCATTATGTCTTGGTAAATGTGTTTGCAATGACCAAAAAGAAACGAGATAGACCCATAGTTACTTTTTAGTTACTACATAGAATTATTTTTCAGTCGATTTATGCATGTCCCTCCATCCATGTATTTTTTAAACAAGTTACCTGCCACCATTACTATCAGACCGGGATGAAATTTGGAAAATTGCATCCAATTGGGATGAAATTTTATTTGGCGCATAGACGATTCCTGTTGACATTGGTCAAAATCAATTCAGATTTATATATAGATCCCATATATTTTTCTTTATTTACACTTTATTTTGCATTACGTATTGAACAGATTCTAGAATGATGTTGCCCGGGCATGTTTTTTTAATTTCTTAAAAAAAAATTGTTCGAACACTTCAATCGTCAACAAAAATTATGACGAAGAAATCTTCAACATCGTCGTCGTCACACATTGTTACGGAATACCAAAAATGTTTCAATAGTTATCGATAAATGTCGACAACGACGTAGGGAATACCAATTTGCAAAAGACGACTCTTCGACGTCGTTTTGTGTCGATGACGACATACGGAATAGGGGTGAATATGAAATCACTAGAGGTGACTGGCTCTATAACTAAAAGCAAAATCTTGTCAGTTTCAGAACTATTTGACCCAGCAGGTTGGTTAACGCCTATAATCGTACAGGCAGACCTATTTCTGACTCCTTGATGGGACAAGAAACCATTTTGGATGGGTTTTAACTGGCCCAGTTCCGGTTCTTTCATCAGCCGCTTTAATTTTCAATTTCTGTAAAATTTCCTCAGACAGAGATATATGTCGTTTTAGTAAAGTGGAGAATCTTCCTGAATCCGATAAATTTGGTGAGGAGCTCTATGCTTCAGATACAAAAAGGAATAAAGATTGTCGGTATGTTGTGCGTCTTCCTTTCAAGCAATGTAATGATTGTCGACTTCTACGAAATTCAGACTTTAAAAGGGAGTATGATCAGGTACTAAATGAGTACGTTCATTTGAAACACATGGTTCCAGTTCCTGCTGCATATTTAAATAGTGATTCACGCCATCATTATTTACCGCATCACGCGCTTATTAAGCCGGAGAGCTCGACCACCAAAGTTTGGGTTTTCTTTAATGCTTCTTCCGATAAGTCCAATGGTCACAGCCTGAAAGATGTTTTGCACGCTGGTCCGGTGTTGCAAGCTGACTTGACCACTTTACTTTCAAATGGCGTTTCTTCCGAATTGTATTCAACGCGGACATCGAGACAATATACCTCCAGATTCTTGTTTATCCAGATCATACTCCATTCCAGCGTGTTATATTCCGCATCCACCCAGTTGAGAACATTCATGATTTCGAGTTACAAACTGTCACCTTCTGTGTCAATTGTGCTCCGTACTTGGCTATTAGCACTCTTCTCCCACTTGCTGACGATGTTCAAGATTTATATCCGACTGCAAGCGAGATTTTTCGTAATTTCATGTACGTCGATGATGTGATTTTCGGATCCCATTCCGTTTCGACCGCAATTCAATCCACAAACGAACTCAAATCTGTACTATATTCCGCTGGCTTTTGCCTTCGAAAATGGACAACTATTTCCAGAGACATTCTTCCAGATCTACATTCAATTTGTTGTAAATAGGAGAGAGTGCTAGTTTTCGGTTCATTTCTTTAGTTGCACTTCCTGCAAGGGTGCCGGTAAGGTTACCGCCAATGTAAACTATGCTGGTCACCCTATTTTCCATTTTCCTTTTATTCGCCTAAATTTGCATCTCTCTCTTGGTACTAAATGCAAATATTTTCAGTTTTTCACTGATTGTGTTCTTTTTTCTCATTGTCAATAAAAAACACTTCTGTACTAACCAGCAAACATCACTGTTCTTGCTAAGATTCGCTTCCAAATTCTATACCGAACTTTGTTCAATAAAATTCCACCATTTGGGAAATACCTTTTCAAAAACACTTTGTTTTTTATTTCTTTGGTTTTTTCAATATCACTTCCGAGGAGAAATTATTCCTGCGTACAAGAATATTCTTTCCTCATTTCGGCAGCAGTTAACCATCCCAGCTTTTACAGAAAATCCAGTCCGGCATTTTCATATACGAAAAAATTGTCCACCCTGTCAATTTGTATCTTTTTTTTGGAGAAATTCTCGACAGAACAGTTACCGTAAAACTAAGTATTCGCTATTATAATCTATTAAGTCAACGTCGACTTTCGATTTTCTTTATAAATACTTGGTTTGATATCCAAAAGCGCAAATTGGTAAAAAAAATGCAAATTCCACAACTTTATTTTATCTGTGGACAACAATTTATACGAAAATAAATTTTTAGTCGATTTTGCATCGGTCGGTAAAAGTTGGAAAATGATTTTGAACAGGTTTGACAAAATCAAAGACAAAAATCTAAAAGTTTTAAATCAAGTGTTTGGTCTGAGGCAAATATCGTAAAGTCTAAAATATGCGGTCTTTCTCCCAAACAAAATACTCGCCATGTCAAGAGCAGTAAAGAAATTATCAGCGTATAAAGTACGCAAGCATTTAGTATTTTTCCGCAAGATCCTGCACAACGTTATGCCCTTTATTTATCTTTCGTTGTTGTTTTGGCAGTTTTCGAGGATATATTAGGTTTGGAAAAAAATTTATTATTTTCATATGAACTTGAAAAAGCGCTAAGTTTGGCCGGGCCGAACTTTGGATACCCTCCACCATAGATATACTGACAGGTACTAAAAATTAAAATATAGGGAACATACCAAAAAGTATAACTATACTGACATGTCTAAAAACGGATTATGTAAACCATAATACAAATTTCAGAAATTGTTAATTGATAATTCAAATTCGAAGATGGGGAATATCGGTCCACTCCTTCTGAAACCTCCACACAGGGGCTTGGTCTAAATGCGGCTATAGTTCATTATCGAACCTTACGTTCTGTTTACACTTAAACTTAAGTATTTTAATTTATGCTCCGTTGTGAATTTTTAACGGACTATCGTGTACAACCTTGTGATATTCATCACAAAGTCGTACTGTCATTTTATGAGTGACATTTGTTTAAGCGTGACATTGCAACACAACCGCTTGCGTTGTTTGCAATTTTTTTTCTTGTTTTTCTCTTGGATTACATCCAACACCGAGATCTCGCAGCAATAAAAAAAGGTAAAAATATTGTTACGAATATAACTCTAGATTTAAGTTAATTTAGATGAATTCCGTTAATTTAAGAATTTGAATTGTAACGAAAATTTCTACTACGCAGTTTATTCGAATAACTTCACAACAACAACTACTGTATAGATTTTTCTACATCCTTCCATTTCCTCTTTCATTGTCTATTCTGTTGTTGACGTACAATTCTTGTTAAACGTCATCATTGATGATCGCTTAATTCCTCTTTCTTTGTTACTCCCTCGCCTGTATATGTGTTGTTGTTATTGTTGACTCAATGTAAGTTTGTATGTGTTTGTTGCATTGGTAGATTGTTCAAATGCTGCCAGATTGTTCGTAATCTAGATGTTTCCAGATCGTCTAGAAACTTCTGTAGCGACAGGCAAGGCTCATATAAATAGAGAAAATGGCACGGCAGTTAGTCAGTTGTGAATCAGATCGCGAATTGAAACCGTCAAGTAACGTAAAGCTGTAAAGTAAAGTGCAAAGTAAAGTTGTGTCAATAAAATCATTGTAGTACTCGTAAGCAGAAAGAACCCGCGTTTTATTTAGTGCGAACTGTACTGGGAAATAAAACAACGTCTACACGGGATTAAGTAAAATCCAAGAACGTGACAATTGGTGTCGGAAGTGAGATTACGATAATACTACGATGAAGTTTAAGGATCTACGAGTGGAAGACTTGAAGAAGGAGCTCAATAAATTGGAATTGTCCTCTACTGGCAACAAGGCTGAACTACAAAAACGTCTGTTGGATGAGTTCGAGCGCCGTGGTATGAACATCGATACATATGAGTTTGACAGTAAGGATGAAGTGGATTTATCGGAAATGGGCGAATCCAACGGTGGGGAAGTCTCGTCAGTAGCTGCCAGGGGTGACGATTTAAGAGAAATGCTGACTAAAATGTTTGAGGAAAATTCCAGAAGATTCGAAGAGAATTCCAGAAAGTTAGATGAACTCAAGGCAGAGAATTGTAGAATGTTTGACGAAAATTCGAGAATAATGAACGAGAAACTCGAGAACATTAAAGAAGTTATTGGAAGGAGAGTGGAAACCGTGGAGGTCCAAATCAAAGAGTTGGATAAGAAAATGCAGTCGGTTGACGAGAACATTCTGTCTGTGGATGAGAAATTTCTGGCCCACGACCACAGGTTTATGAATCTCGAGAAGAAAATGTCGGAACTGGAAATTAAAAGTGGTCCGGTGCGCGTTCCTGATAACACACTAAAAATCAAACCTCCTGTATTCGACGGCTCTACTTCATTCAATGTTTTCAAGTTACAGTTCGAGACAGTGGCTTCTAGAAATTCGTGGAACGACAGCGACAAAGCTGTTGCACTACTTCTGGCATTGAAGGGCAGTGCTGCTGATGTTATACAGAGTATTCCTGTCGCTTCTAGAAACAACTATGAAGATGTTATTGCTGCACTGGAACGTAAGTACGGTGGCGAACATAAACAAAACATCTATCTTATGGAAGTAGGGGAAGAGTACAGAGGGCAAATGAGACGTTACAAGACTTTGCAGCTGAGGTGGAACGTTTGGTGCTAATGACGTATCCAGGAGAGAATCACCCATTGAAGGGCAGTGCTTCTGATGTTATGCAGAGTATTCCTGTCGCTTCTAGAAACAACTATGAAGATGTTATTGCTGCACTGGAACGTAAGTACGGCGGCGAACATAAACAAAACATCTATCTTATGGAATTAGGGGAAGAGTACAGAGGGCAAATGAGACGTTAAAAGACTTTACAGCTGAGGTGGAACGTTTGGTGCTAATGACGTATCCAGGAGAGAATCACCCATTGGTGGACCGCATTAAAATCGAAACCTTTGTGAATGGCATACGTGACCCTGAGATTAAGTGTGCAACATATGCGTCACCAAAAGCGTCATTTGCCGAAACTGTGTCGTTTGCCCTTGCCCAAGAGACGGCAAGAATAATTGTTAAGCCCCAGACCCATAAGATTCGCCAACTGGAGACCGAATGTTGCGAACCCAAATCTCTCGTTAAGTCGACCAAGGACGCCATGAGGCAGGTAATAGAAGAAACAAAGTTAGTAGGGATGACTAAGCCCAGGGTTAGATGCTACAACTGCGATAAAGCAGGTCATATTGCGCGCGAATGCAGAGCTAAGCGCAAACGATCCAGGTCATCGTCACCACCTCCAACGAAAGATGGTAGAAGAATGGCTCAACAGTCCACCAATGAGCCACCGTTAAACTAAATCGAGCCAGTCCAGCGGGGCATGAACTGGCTCCCATCGACGATGGCCCCACAATCTCCATAGCAATAGTACAACAGAAAAGTCACAACCTAACAACAACTGGGTACATCAATGGTGATAAGCGAGTTCTGACGTTAGATACTGGCGCATCAAAGTCCATCATAAGATCAGATCTGGTAAAGGGAAAGATAACGCAACTTAATGGAGTCAGACGATGGCCCCACAATCTCCATAGCAATAGTACAACAGAAAAGTCACAACCTAACAACAACTGGGTACATCAATGGTGATAAGCGAGTTCTGACGTTAGATACTGGCGCATCAAAGTCCATCATAAGATCAGATCTGGTAAAGGGAAAGATAACGCAACTTAATGGAGTCAGACTGCGCACAGCAACGGGGGAGCCCGCGGCAGTACACGGCAAGATTACCCTGAGACTAACTATTGCCAATAAATCGGAGAATTACGAGTTTATAGTTGCCGATATCGTAGACGAAGTGATAATAGGCGCAGATTTTATGATTGCCTTTGGTATCAATCTGGATATGAAAGAGCGTGTGATGACCTGGTTTAACGTCGAAATTCCGTTAAACGTGGGCTACGATGAAAGTACACCCGTTAGACGTCTGACTACGGACCATCCAGAGATAATACCGCCCTGTGCCGAAGCAATAATATGGGTACCAATGAATGGAGATTGTGGTGCCGAGAAGTTGTGGGTGGTGGAAGCAGCAGAATACATAAACAGTAACATCCTAATAGCGAATGCCCGGGTGAAACGCAACAAGGACGGATTGATTCCTATTAGAGTTTTAAACCTGTCAAACAAGCAAGAGCAAATTTGCCAATTTTCCGAAGTTGGACAATGCACACCAGCTGAAGCTGTAATCAATTTGGAAACTAGCGCCGAAAAGCCAGCAGCCATGGAGAAGAAGCACCTCGACGGCTACATAAAAGAGTGGACACACCAATTATCACCCTCCGAGAGGAACAAGGCTAGGCAGCTATTATGGAAGTATGCCTCTACTTTTGCGTTGACAAAAGAGCACCAATGAAGAACATCAGTGGTGAAGCATGAAATCCATACAGCAGACGCGAGACCAATTAAACAGCCTCCAAGAAGTGTTCCCCTGGCAAAAAGAGACGAGGTCCAAAAGCTGATAAGTGAAATGGAAAAGAGTGGTGTAATAGAACCATCGTCAAGTCCATGGTGCTCCCCAGTGGTCTTGGTCAAGAAGAAAGACGGAAGCACCCGATTTTGTGTGGACTACCGAAAGTTGAATGATGTCACCAAGAAAGACATGCTATGCAGAGCCCCCATTTTGGCATACCCTATACCTGGCGGCAGGTTTGCTCTGGACACAGACGCAAGTGCGAGCGGCATCGGCGGCGTCCTTTCCCAGGAAATCGACGGACAGGAAAAAGTCATCGGGTACTACAGCCGGACATTGTCGAAACCTGAGAGGAATTACTGTGTGACGAGGAGAGAGCTGCTTGCTGTCCTTGAGAGCGTTAAACACTTACACAAATACCTATATGGCCAGCATTTCCTGCTGAGGACCGACCACGCTGCTCTCCAATGGTTGCTGCAGTTTAAGAATCCAGAAGGTCAACTAGCCCGTTGGATCGAGAGGCTCCAGAGTTATGACTTCAGAATCGAGCACAGAAAAGGCGGAAAACACGGTAATGCTGATGCCCTGTCTCGTCGGCCATGCAAGGTAGAATGTAGACATTGCTCAAAGGCTGAGTGTAAAGAGAATATCGTTGATGTCCGATTATTGCAGTTTGAGTCGGGTGAAGATTGGTCGACGGAACAACGAGGGGATCCCATTCTGGGCAAAATAATTTCGGCCATAGAAACGGGCAAGCGACCTCCGAAAGCCCTCTTTTAAAATCCTATTGGGCCCAGTGGGAAAGTGAGGATGGTAAATCTCACCGGAACTTGATCGTCGTCCCAGACTCCAAAATAAGAGATGTCTTGTCGGAGTTTGGGAGACATCTTGGCATAGCAAAAACCGCTGAAAATGTAAAGCAGAGATTCTACTGGGTAGGCTGTCAAAAATCCATTGCCGACTGGATCGCCAATTGTGAAAGGTGCATAAGAGCTAAAGGTCCAACACGGAAGAGTCGAGGCTATATGCAGCAGTATAATTCAGGAGCCCCTTTTGAAAGAATTGCAATGGATGTAGCTGTACCGTTCCCAATAAGCGACTCTGGGAACCGGTATGTCTTAGTAGTCATGGATTACTTCAGCAAATGGCCAGAGGTTTATGCCATCCCAAGTCAAGAAGCCAGGATAATTGTGGATGTGTTCAGCAAAAATTGGATTTGTCGCTATGGAGTTCCATCTGAGGTTCATTCCGATCAAGGTAGCAATTTTGAATCAGCGATCTTCAAGGAAATGTGTGACTCCTACGGAATCAAGAAAACCAGAACGACGCCCCTACATCCACAATCAGATGGCATGGTGGAAAGATTCAATCGCACCCTGGAAGAACATCTACGGAAAGTGGTGGACAGTGGCCAACGAGACTGGGATGAGCATATTCCAAAGTTCTTACTGGCTTATAGATCGGCCATTCATGATTCCACATCCCGGACCCCAGCCAAAGTTCTGTTCGGAAATGAATTAAAGCTACCTGGCGATTTGATATTGGGTGCTACCCCAAACGACGATGCGAACCAAGATGAAGACAGTCAAAACTCTTTTAGTAAAGTCCACGATGCAGTTCGCCATCGAATAAAAATGGTTAGCAACCGCATGAAGGCAAGGTACGATCGAGCGGCAAATACCGATGGGTTTCAAGAAGGGCAACTGGTACTATTGTTCAACCCACAACGAAAGAAAGGACTATGCCCCAAATTGCAAACGCACTGGGAAGGACCCTACAAGATTGTCACGAAAATAAATGATGTGGTTTATCGCATCCGGAGGAGCGACAGTCCCAGGTCGAAGATGAAAGTTGTACATTTGGAGCGGCTCGCCCCCTACGGAACGGGAACTGTGCCTATTCGGGACGAACAGGCTTAAGCGGGGGGCAATGTTACAAATATAACTTTAGATTTAAGTTAATTTAGATGAATTCCGTTAATTTAAGAATTTGAATTGTAACGTAAATTTCTACTACGCAGTTTATTTGAACAACTTCACAACAACAACTACTGTATAGATTTTTCTATATCCTTCCATTTCCTCTTTCATTGTCTATTTTGTTGTCGACGTACAAATCTTGTTAAACGTCATCATTGATGATCGCTTAATTCATCTTTCAATGTTACTCCCTCGCCTGTATATGTGTTGTTGTTATTGTTGACTCAATGTAAGTTTGTATGTCTTTGTAACATTGGTAGAGTGTTCAAATGCTACCAGATTGTTCTTAATCTAGATGTTACCAGATCGTCTAGAAACTTCTGTTGCGACAGGCAAGGCTCACATAAATAGAGGAAATGGCAAATCAGGTAGTCAGTTGTGAATCAGATCGCGAATTGAAACCGTCAAGTAACGTAAAGCTGTAAAGTAAAGTGCAAAGTAAAGTGCAAAGTAAAGAAAATATTGTTCACGACAATATTCCATTCAAATAAAATCTCCAATACTACTATTGGACGAATAGCTAATATAAAACTGTGTGTGTTTTATTTCATTTCTTTTTTGGTGGTAATTTGCTTTTTCCCCCTTTGCTTCCGCAAACATTGGTCCATTGCGAGCCGGATAAGTGTCGCTGCCACTAATAAGGATTTCTGCTTACTTTCTTTCAAAGGTTTGGCTACGTCAAAACACAGAAAATAATCACACATTTCCTCATCATAAACAACATCAATTGCAAACAACAGGTACGTAGAGTGCATTTTAGTGAGCAAGTGTTCAATTTGTTAAAAGAAAACAAAAAAAAAATATCGCTTAACCTACGTTCTTTCGAACAGTGCCGCGCAGTGTTGTTAGTGCTTTATATGCCTATTTTTCTATTTTTCGTTACGCGAAAATAAAATAAGAATACCAACAAAGTGCATCAACCAGCAGTGCAATGATCCGTGTTTATTCGCAAAACTAATACTAGTTTTGTTATTGTAATTTCCGAAAAAATAAGAAAAAAAAAATACAATAACAATTCAACGGCTATTTATCTAACGTTGAGTGGTCATAAAAAATAACAACAAACACACATCACTGCAGTGCCTTGTTAATGCTTAACCATTGGTTTGCGTTGGTAGGCATATACACACGTACGCACACACAACACGCGCTATATTAAGGGGACTCACGAATCGTGAAAACTTAATATATTATTTTGAAAAATATTTTTTTGGAAAAAAATAAATTTTATTTTTTTTTTGATTTTTTTGGAGATTCCGGTGCGTGTCGCTACTAAATAATTTTCGTACACCCTACCATCGGTATTATCGATTATTATTATTAGATTTATCGATTGTTTTAAAATACGTTTAAAATATTTTTCCTGTGGTTTTTTCTCAAAATTTTAAACTTATTTCGTAATTTTTTGTTAACTTGTGGTCGCTACGTGTGCATTTTACAGTCCATGCACCCTTCATTCAGGATTTTTAACTAAAATTGCTATTTTTGAGAAAAATTTGAATTTTTTTATAATTTGTTCTAAATTTTTATATTCTTCCACAATATTTTTTCTAAAATTTATAAAAATCTGTGTCCGCTTCGCTACACTGAGAGAAATTTTAGTGTATTTACGGTACACTGAGAAAAATTGTCGTTGAGATTTACATTAATTTTCTTAAAAGTCCATTAAATTTTCGTGTTTTGAGCACTTTTTATACATTTTGCTGCTAATTCTGAAGAATTAAGTTATTCTTATCGTAACAAATTTGAGTTTTTGAAATATATCTCCGATATATTTGCACAAATTGGTGCTTTTGCCTTAATAACACACACATACAATCTTTTTGATTAATATTTTGTAATTTTTCTGTTTGTTTTGCTAATTTTATTAATCGGATAATATGTCGCTTACTCCTCTTGACTTTTTCATCCGAGCAACTGACGCTCTAGTCAAGTTCTCTGCCAAATTTTCTGACCTCCGGGATGAAGACCTTGATATCTATTCGCTGGAGATTCAAGGAAATGAAGCAAAAGAGCTTTAGAGTAAGGTGAAGAATTTATCTGATATGTTTTCAAATTATTTGCAAACCTCAAAGGAAGCGTGTCCAGCGACTTCACTTCAGTTGAAACTAGGTATGATGTTGCTTATAACGCTTTTCTGCAGGTGTTATTCGCAATTCATAGAAAAATAGATGAAATTAAGAATTGGTCGGAAGCTATGGTTAATCAGCCACCAGCAGGTGATGCCACTAAATCCATTAGTCCTGGGGACTTGCAGTGCTCTTCACATAATAATAAATTGACTCATAGTCTTAATTTGCCTCCATGTGATATAGACGTGTTCAATGGTGACTCTCTTTCTTGGCCCACATTTAGGGATTTCTTCTCAGCTGTCTACATTAACAATTCTCGTTTAAGCGAAATTGAAAAATTGTGCCACCTTCATAAGAAAACTAGTGGCGAAACTCGAGATATAGTCTCTAAATTTCCATTGATGCATAAAAGTTTCAATTTAGCTTGGAATGCATTGAAAGAAGCATATGATAATGTACGTATTTTGGTAAACAATCAACTAAAAGTTCTTTTCGATCTTCCAGTTCTTGAAAATGAGTCAAGTTCAGGTTTAAAAAATTTGCAGCGTGGAATTAATAGTTGTATTTCTGCTATGGCTATTTATGACGTTCCCACTGACGGTTGGGATCCCATATTAGTATTTCTGTGTCTGCAAAGACTACCCAAACAAACCGTTACACTATGGGAACAAAGCGTCAAAAATAAATCAGCGTTGTCATCTTGGAATGATTTGGACAATTTTCTTACGGAAAGGGTTCAGACTTTAACATGCCTTAGAGATATCAAAGGTATAGATGATTCCAAGAAAGTAGATAGTAAAAAAGTGCGGACACATTTTACGAACGCTTTCAGTTCTCGTTCCACCTGTTCCAATCGGTCATCTCCTGAAAAATCTTGTGTGCTTTGCCGTTTGCAATCTCATCATTTAAGATCATGTCCTGAGTTTAGAAATCGTTCTCTTTCAGGTCGATTCTCTCTTGTTAAGCGTCATCATTGTTGAATTAATTGTCTCTCCAGAGGTCATGATGTAAAAAATTGTAGCAGCACTCATAGTTGTGCTAAGTGTAATAAAAGACATCACACCTTGCTACACCGGGAAGCTTTTCCAGTTACTAGTACTGCTAGTAATATTCCGCCATCCTCTCATGGTCCATCAGGTTCTGATCCAGCTCCTCGTCTACCAGAAACTGCCAATTTTAACCCGAACCTTCCTTCTACGTCTTCTGGCCAACAATCTAGTTCTGTGAATAGACAGGTGTTTCATACGTCACAAAATAGGTCGGTTCTATTGGGCACAGCTATGGTGAATATTGTTCATCAGGGTAGTACCTATCCAGCTCGTGCATTGATTGATCCTGCATCTGAAGAATCTTTTATTACTAAAAGATTACAACAGCGTTTGGGCCTTTCTACAACTTCCACTCAAGCCACTATTTCTGGTGTTAATCAAACTGTTTCAACATTGTCTAAGAAATTGTGTTCGTTTGGTATTGCATCATGTTTAGATTCTTCACAATTCATGGAAATTACAGCATTGGTAGTTCCTACCATATCTGGAAATCTTCCATCATTTATGGTTATTCGTGAATTATCATCTAAATTGCCAAATCTACGTTTGACTGACTCTCAATTATTTGACTGTCGACCAGTTGATATGTTATTAGGTGCTGATATTTATCCTAAAATTCTCTTACAGGGAATGCAATCTAATATTTTGGGTTCTTTAATTGCGCAAAATACTGTGTTTGGCTGGATCATTACTGGTCCCATTTCTGCTAGCAACATCAGAGTATTTTCTACTAACGTTGCATATTCTGAAGAAGATAATATAAATAAGACACTTCTTCGATTTTGGGAACTAGAAGAGGTTCCAAAGCGCTCAATCTTGTCCCCTGCTGACAAATATTGTGAGGAAAATTATAAAAAAAAAATACTAGAAGAGACTCCAACGGCAGATATATTGTCCCTCTACCAATCAAAACAGAATTCTTTGGCCAACCTTACCTTGGTCATTCTAGAGCAAATTGTTTACGACAATTCATTCGTAATGAGGCTTCTCTTCTCAAAAAACCCAATATTAAGCAAGTTTATGATGGTGTGGTGAAGGAATATTTAGAATTAGATCATATGAAATCAGTACCTGTTCCTTCTGCAAACTCTACGGTTTGCTATTTGCCACACCATCCTGTAATAAATCCAAAGAAACGAACTATCAAATTAGGGGTGGTTTTTAATGCCTCAAATAAAACTTCAAATGGTAATAGCTTGAATGATGTGCTCTATGTCTTCAGTTAGATTTAGTTCTACTCATTCTGAGATGGAGAGTATTCAAATATGTTTTCAATTGCGATATTACGCAAATGTATCGCCAAATTCTAGTAGATTCAGCTCACACACCTCATCAGCGTATTCTGTTCCGGGATTCTCCCGACAAACCAATTCAAGATTTTGAGCTGAAGACGGTGACTTTTGGTGTCAACTGTGCGCCATATCTGGCTATAAGTACTTTGTTGCAGTTATCAGATGACACCGAAGACAAATTTCCTCTTGCAGCACATATCCTGCGTAAATGCATGTACGTTGACGACGTACTAACTGGGTACCACAATTTAGAGACAGCGCATCTTTCTAGAGATCAATTAATACGTGTCCTATCTTCAGCTAAATTTGAGTTGCGGAAATGGACTTCTAATGATCGTTCTATACTAGAATGTCTTCCAGCTGAACACCTAATCGACATTAAACTTCTCGATTTTGTTGAAGCCAGCAGTTCAAAGCCTCTTGGCATTCGTTGGAATGCTCAATTAGATGTATTTTGTTTTGATGTAAAACCACCTACACTAAACGGGAAGTGCTCTCTACTATTGCCAAATTGTTTGATCCTATTGGGTGGTTAGGCCCTGTTTTAATTGTAGCTAAAATTATAATGCAACGTATTTGGTTAGATCACATCGATTGGGATGATTCTCTTCCGTCTACGACGGAGGGAGCTTGGCAGAAATTCGTTGAGACGTACCACGACGTCAATTTTATTCAAATTCCTCGATGGGCTAAATATGTTCCTGATTGCTCCGCAGAACCTCATATTTTTTCTGGTGCCTCAGAGAAGGCATATGCGGGGGTGGTATACATTCATATTATTGCCTCCAATGGTGACATTTTTACTCATTTATTGTCATGTAAAACTGAAGTAGCCCCTATTAAATCTATTTCTCTTCCACGCCTAGAGTTGTGTGGTCCGGTCTTGGCCTCTGAACTCTTCAAAGCCATTACATCTGAGATTGATATACAATTCTCAATATTTTTGGACCGATTCTACGATCGTTCTATCTTGGTTGAAGAAAATTCCTTCTACATGGTCAACTTTTGTTGCGAATAGGGTCTCTAGAATACAGGACAACGTTGGTAAAAATGTTTGGCATCATGTATCTTCCGAAGATAATCCTGCTGATTTGGGAAGTCGCGGACTTACGCCCGCTGAATTGGCTTCTTCTCAAATTTGGTAGCACGGACCACATTGGCTCCGTGTAAAAAGTTCTGAATGGAAGTTGCGCGACTTGTCTGCTCTTGATACGGATGTAGAAATTCGTGCAATTAGAAGTCACTTTTCATACTTTGAAAATTTCGTTGATATTTTAGATAATTTTTCGTCGTTAGATAAGGCTTTACAAGTCGTATCGTTCATTTTCAGATCTTTTTCTCAAAATACATCCTTGTACTACTCAAAATATCCTTCCTACGAGCTCCGAACTAAAAAATGTGAAAATAAGGCTAATTGTTTTGGCTCAAAAAGCGAATTATGCCGATGAATATAGTTGTTTATCTAACAATTGGCCCTTAAATTCAAAAAGTTCGATTTTGTCCTTAAATCCCTTTCTAGATGATGTAGGTGTTATGCGACTAAATGGACGTTTAGTTCGGTCACCTAATCTTTCCTACTCAGAACGACATCCTATTTTGCTTCCCTACCACTGCATATTTGCTCGTTTGCTTGTTGAAAAAATTCATTTAATTTCCATTCATGGTGGAAATCAACTAATGTTGCGTCTGGCGCGCAGTAAATACTGGATTCCCAGATTAACTTCACTCATTCGTAGTTATTGGTAATTGTAAACCTTGCATTTTAGAAAAGAAAAAGTCTTGTACACAGATTATGGCTGCTCTTCCCCCGGAACGAAGAACGATCATTTGCCACTACAGGTGTTGATTTTGCTGGTCCCTTTGACCTTAAATCTTTTACGGGTCGCTACTGTAAAATT
The DNA here is from genome assembly GCF_032173495.1 of Musca vetustissima. Lineage (NCBI taxonomy): Eukaryota > Metazoa > Arthropoda > Insecta > Diptera > Muscidae > Musca > Musca vetustissima. The sequence goes on along the minus strand of NW_026884410.1, from coordinate 33,038 downwards.
ACTAAAGGTTATGTTTGTGTATTTGTTTGCTTTTCTACAAAAGCAATACATTTAGAGGCTACCTCAGATTTGTCTACGACAAAATTTTTTGCAGCATTTCACAGGTTCATTTCGAGACGCGGATGTCCCAAGACTGTGTTCTCTGACAACGACACCAATTTCGTAGGTTCTTCTCGAGAATTTGCGCGTGAATTCAAATCCGTTGTTCATGAAAGTCGCGATAGGATATGCTCTGCATATCAATATCAAGAGCTTTCGTGGAAGTTCATCCCAGCTGGGCCCCACATATGGGCGGTCTTTGGGAAGCTGCGGTGAAAAGTTTTAAAAAACATTTTAAGTGGTTATTTATACTCTTTCGAGTCGAGCTTGATGATCTAAGTTTTGCAATGAAAAGGAAAGCCAGTTTTAAAAAACATTTTCGAAAACACGCTGTAAACATGAAATATGCATTTGAAGAGTTCTCTACGGTTCTCTCTCGTATAGAAGCTTGTTTAAATTCTCGACCGATTTGTCCGATGAATGATAGTCTTGATAGTAATTTAGCTTTCACTCCAGGTCATTTTTTGGTCGGTTCTCCTATTTAATCCCCTCCGGAGCCGTTAATACAAGAATCTCCCTTGCATATCGTCAATCGGTATAGAAAACTTAAAGCGCTAACTCATCAGTTCTGCTTACGGTGGAAAGAAGAGTATTTAAAAAGTCTTCATAAACGCTATAAATGGAAATTTCCGCAGCGCGATATACCAACATTGTGGAAATTAGGTCGGGTCATTAATGTTTTTGCCGGGACAGACGGTCGCGTTCGTGTCGCCGACGTAAAAACTGAAAATGGCATTGTGAGGCGTCCGGTGGTTAAGCTGGTCGCTTTGACCAATTAGATTTTTGTTTTCTCTTTCACTTTCGCGCCATCTTTACTTTTTCTTGTAGAATGGAAAATCGAAACAAGATGTTCGCTACTCTTCCTGACTGTGAGACATCCCTATGTCGGATGAGGAAAGACATGTCGAAGATGTGGTTTTGGTTCCCCTAAAGGATATTGAACATGCTCCAAACAAATGCACTAGTACCGTATCTGAAGCTATTAGTATCGAACCAGCCCTCGCACCCTGTGCTGCTGTGATTCAGCCTGAGGCAGTGATGCAGCCCATGGCCGGGATGTCCTCTGCGCCATCCACTCCTCGACGGGAAATTGCACCGGGTGGTGCTGAAGGACGCTTTAACGGCAAAGTACCAGTGGCGACGCCGAAATCAACTGCGGGCTCAACGGATTCCGGTAAGCGTTGTTTTAAGAACTGTCCACAAAATCACCACATCCGACAATGCGGGCGATTCAAGAGACTCAGCCTGGACAGGAGGATCGGAGCTGTGGTCAAGCACTCAATATGTGCTAACTGTTTGAATGACGACCACGTGCTCCGTGATTGCTGTAAGGTTCCAGGCTGTAAGCAATGCAAGGGCAAGCATCACACATTGCTCCATCAACTGCCCAACTTCCCCAACAAAATAATAATGGTTCGGCTACTTCTTCGAGTAGCAACAAACGTCCGCAAAGGAAACTCCGTCTGCTTCTTCTTCGCATGTAACTTCGTTACATAGCATGGCAATCCAACCTATTATCACAATAGGGCCAACTATCGTCGCTCAATTGGTTTCCCATAAAAAATAATACCAGTCCGAGCACTGCTGGACCCATGTGCAGGTAGTAGTCGAATCTGCAATTCGCTGGTCCAGTCGTTGCGACTAAATTCCATCCAAGTCCGGCCAGACCGGTTTGTCCATTTTTCACTGGTCTCGACCTTCGACACCACCCAACGATTGTCGGTTTCCGCTTGGGTCACAAATTTAGCCCACCTTATGTCCCCAACACAATCTGCCTCCGAAACTTTAAAGGAGCACTGTGGAGGTATGATGCTTGCGGATCCGCAATTTTTTAAATCGTCTCGCGTTGCAGTAGTGCTGGGTGCAGAAGTGTACCCGAAAGTGATGAAGTCGCAGACTTACACTAGCCCCGGATTTCCATTGGCCCAACTTACCATCTTTGGATTGGTCTTGTCGGGTCCATGCCCAATGTGATTTCTACTGGATCACTTTCGCCAGACGAGCTATCCCGGGCCTTAACACTAATTTGTATATTCAACGATTGCGCGGCATTGTGCCACTTACTCAATGAGTGCAATCTTGTAAAAATATTAAACAATTTATAACAAAAATGAAAAAATTAAAAAAAATGTATATATATATTGAAAAATTGAATTGAACAAAAAAAAAAATGTAAAAAAATTGAATTTGTAAATAGGTAGAGTTAATTTACATTGCAACATAGCAAGATGTTGCAAGGCTGGCGGCACTGTTTACACTTAAACTTAAGTATTTTAATTTATGGTCCGTTTTGAATTTTTAACGGACTATCGTGTACACCCTTGTGATATTCATCACAAAGTCTTTCTGACATTTTATGAGTGTCATTTGTTTAAGCGCCACTTTGCAACACAACCGCTTGCGTTGTTTGCTATTTTTTTTCTTGTTTTTCTCTTGGATTTCATCCAACGCCGAGATCTCGCAGCAATAAAAAAAGGGTAAAAATATTGTTTACGACAATATTCCATTCAAATAAAATCCCCAATACTACTATTGGACGAAGTGCTAATATAAAACTGTGTGTGTTTTATTTCATTTTTTGGTGGTAATTAGCTTTTTCCTCCCCTTTGCTCCCGCAAACACGTTCTAATTTTTTTTTTTATCTCGCTATCCTCCGCAGGTTAGAACCAAACTCAAAACTCGGAACCAATCAGATAACTATTTTAATATAAGCAAGTGAAAAAGCGTTAAGTTCGGCCGGGCCGAACTTTGGATACCCTCCACCATAGATATACTGACAAGTACTAGAAATGAAAATATAGGGAACATACCAAAAAGTGGACCTATACCGACATGTCTAAAAACGGATTATGTAAACCATAATGTAAGCCATAATACAAATTTCAAACATTTTTAATTGATAATTCAAATTCGAAGATGGGGAACATCGGTCCACTCCTTCTGAAACCTCCACACAGGGGCTAGGTCTAAATGCGGCTATAGTTCATTATCGAACCTTACGTTCTAATTTTTTTTATCTCGCTATCCTCCGCAGGTGAAATGATTACAATAGAGTCTTAGAACCAAACTCAAAACGCGGAACCAATCAGATAACTATTTTAATATAAACAAGTGAAAAAGCGTTAAGTTCGGCCGGGCCGAACCTTGGATACCCTCCACCATAGATATACTGACAGGTACTTGAAATAAAAATATAGGGAAAATACCAAAAAGTGGACCTATATCGACATTTCCACAAACCGGTTATATAAACCACAATGTAAACTATAAAACAAATTTCAGAAATTTTTAATGGACAATTATTCTCTCAGCTTTATGGATAATGAGGGCATATACACTTTGACACGGTTAAAATGGTTCTAGATCCATGTTTCTTTGGATCAAATTTGTTTCAGAAAATTTCGATTTCATCCAAACTTTGGCCATCTTCCAAACTTAGTTCAAGTTCGAAGATGGGGAACATCGGTCCACTCCATCTGGTACTTCCCACACAGGGGCTAGGTCTAAATACGGGTTATAGTTCATATATAGTTCATTATCGAACCGTACATTCTAGTTTTTTATCTCGATACCCTCGCAGGTGAAATGATTACAATAGAGTCTTAGAACCAAACTCAAAACGCGGAACAAATCAGATAACTATTTTAATATAAACAAGTGAAAAAGCGTTAAGTTCGGCCGGGCCGAACTTTGGATACCCTCCACCATGGATATACTGACAGGTACTAGAAATGAAAATAAAGGGAGCATACCAAAAAGTGGACCTATACCGACATGTCTAAAAACGGATTATGTATACCATAATGTAAACCATAATACAAAATTTCAGAAAATTTTAATTGATAATTCAAAATCGAAGATGGAGAATATCGGTCCACTTCTTCTGAAACCTCCACATAGGGGCTAGATCTAAATGCGGCTATAGTTCATTATCGAACCTTACGTTCTAATTGTTTATCTGTCTATCCTCCGCAGGTGAAATGATTACAAAAGAGTCTTACAACCAAACTCAAAACGCGGAACAAATCAGATAACTATTTTAATATAAAAAGGGGGTTATATCGGGGGTTATATAGCGAATATTAAACATTTTTGGTAGAGAGATTTGTTACCATATACGACTACAAATTACCAAATTGCAGCAAATTCGGTTGAAAAATGCGCTCAAGAACCCCCAAATACAGAAAATTGGGGGTATTCTTATATGGGGGCTATCCGAAAAAATTGACCTATATTCATAATTTTTGGTGGAGAGATTTGGAACCTATTAAGAATCCAATGTGCCAAATTTCAGCGAATTCGGTTGAAAACCGCGCTCAAGAACCTTAAAATTCCGAAAATTGGGGGTACCGTTATATGGGGGGTACCAGAAAAAATTGACCTATATTTATAATTTTTAGTAGGGAGATTTGCTTCCCAACAAGAGCTCAAAGTACCAAATTTCAGCGAATTTGGTTGAAAACCGCGCTCAAGAACCTTAAAATACCGAAAATTGGGGGTACCGTTATATGGGAGCTATGCCTAAACGTGGACCGATATATCCCATCTTCGAACTTGACCTGCCTGCAGACAAAAGACAACTTTGTGCAAAATTTCAGCACACTATCTCAATTCCTTCAGAAGATAGCGTGATTACAACAGACGGACGGACAGACGGACGGACATGGCTAGATCGTCTTAGAATTTTACCCTGATCAAGAATATATATACTTTATAGGGTCGGAAATGAATATTTCGATGAGTTACAAACGGAATGACAAAATTAATATACCCTCCATACTATGGTGGAGGGTATAAAAAGGGGGTTATATGGGGACTACTCCAAAAAGGGGGCGAATATTAATAATTTGTGGTAGAGAGATTTGTTACCATATACGACTACAAAAAACCAAATTGCAGCAAATTCGGTTGAAAAACACGCTCAAGAACCCCAAAATACCGAAAATTGGGGGTACCCTTATATGGGGGCTATCCGCAAAAATGGACCTATATTTATAACTTTTTGTGGAGAGATTTGGTACCTATGAAGAACTCAAAATACTAAATTACAGGCAATTTGGTGGAAAAATACGACCAAAGCCCCCAAAATACTGAAAATTAGGAGGTACCGTTATATGGGGGCTACCAGAAAATATGGACCTATACTTATAATTTTTTGTGGAGACATTTAGTATCCAATAAGAAACCCAATGTACCAAATTTAGCGAATTCTGCTGAAAAACGCGCTCAAGAACCCCAAAATACCGAAATTTGGCGGGTACCCTATCTCAATTCCTTCAGAAGATAGCGTGATATTAACAGACGGACGGACGGACATGGCTAGATCGTCTTAGAATTTCACCCTGATCAAGAATATATATACATTATAGGGTCGGAAATGAATATTTCGATGAGTTACAAACGGAATGACAAAATTAATATACCCTCCATACTATGGTGGAGGGTATAAAAAGGGGGTTATATGGGGACTACTCCAAAAAGGGGGCGAATATTAATAATTTGTGGTAGAGAGATTTGTTACCATATACGACTACAAAAAACCAAATTGCAGCAAATTCGGTTGAAAAACGCGCTCAAGAACCCCAAAATACCGAAAATTGGGGGTACCCTTATATGGGGGCTATCCGCAAAAATGGACCTATATTTATAACTTTTTGTGGAGAGATTTTGTACCTATGAAGAACTCAAAATACTAAATTACAGGCAATTTGGTGGAAAAATACGACCAAAGCCCCCAAAATACTGAAAATTAGGAGGTACCGTTATATGGGGGCTACCAGAAAATATGGACCTATACTTATAATTTTTTGTGGAGACATTTAGTAGCCAATAAGAAACCCAATGTACCAAATTTAGCGAATTCTGCTGAAAAACGCGCTCAAGAACCCCAAAATACCGAAATTTGGCGGGTACCCTCATATGGGAGCTATGCCTAAACGTGGACCAATATATCCCATCTTCGAACTTGTCCTGCCTGCAGACAAAAGACAACCCTATGCAAAATTTCAGCACCCTATCTCAATTCCTTCTGAAGATAGCGTGATTACAACAGACGGACGGACGGACATGGCTAGAGCGTCTTAAAATTTTACCCTGATCAAGAATATATATACTTTATAGGGTCGGAAATGAATATTTCGTTAAGTTACAAACGGAATGACAAAATTAATATACCCTCCACATTATGTTGGAGGGTATAAAAAGGGGGTTATATGGGGACTACCCCAAAAAGGGGGCGAATATTAATAATTTTTGGTAGAGAGATTTGTTACCATATACGACTACAAAAAACCAAATTGCAGCAACTTCGGTTGAAAAACGCGCTCAAGAACCCCAAAATACCGAAAATTGGGGGTACCCTTATATGGGGGCTATCCGCAAAAATGGACCTATATTTATAACTTTTTGTGGAGAGATTTGGTACCTATTAAGAACTCAAAACACTAAATTACAGCAAATTCGGCGGAAAAATACGATCAAAACCCCCAAAATACGGAAAATTGAGAGGTACCGTTATATGGGGGCTAGCAGAAAAAGTGGACCTATATTTAGAATTTTTTGTGGAGACATTTAGGACCCAATAAGAACTCATTGTAGCACATTTCAGGGAATGCGGCTGAAAAACGCGCTCAAGAACCCCAAAATACCGAAAATTGGGGGGTACCCTTATATGGGGGCTAACCCAAAAAAATTGACCTATATACATAATTTTTGTAGGGAGATTTGGTACCTATTAAGAACTCAAACTAATAAATAACAGTTAATTCGGTGGAAAAATACGACCAAAACCCCTCAAAACACTGAAAATTAGAAGGTACCGTTATATGGGGGCTACCAGAAAATATGGACCTATACTTATAATTTTTAGGATACATTTAGTATCCAATAAGAACCCAATGTACCGAATTTCAGCGAATTCTGCTGAAAAACGCGCTCAAGAACCCCAAAATACCGAAATTTGGCGGGTACCCTTATATGGGAGCTATGCCTAAACGTGGACCAATATATCCCATCTTCGAACTTGACCTGCCTGCAGACAAAAGACAACCCTATGCAAAATTTCAGCACCCTATCTCAATTCCTTCAGAAGATAGCGTGATATTAACAGACGGACGGACGGACATGGCTAGATCGTCTTAGAATTTCACCCTGATCAAGAATATATATACATTATAGGGTCGGAAATGAATTTTTCGATGAGTTACAAACGGAATGGCAAAATTATTATACCCTCCATACTATGGTGGAGGGTATAAAAAGGGGGTTATATGGGGACTACCCCAAAAAGGGGGCGAATATTAATAATTTTTTGTAGAGAGATTTGTTACCATATACGACTACAAAATACCAAATTGCAGCGAATTCGGTTGAAAAACGCGCTCAAGAACCCCAAAATACCGAATATTGGGGGTACCCTTATATGGGGGCTACCCAAAAAAATGGGCCTATATTCATAATTTTTTGTGGAGAGATTTGGTACCTATTAAGAACTCAAAGTACTAAATTATAGCCAATTCGATGTAAAATACGATCAAAACCCCCAAAATACTACCAGAAAAAGTGGACCTATGCTCAAAATTTTTTGTGGAGACATTTAGTACCCAATAAGAACCCAACGTACCAAATTTCAGCGAATTCGGTTGAAAAACGAGCTCAAGAACCCCAAACTACCGAAAATTGGGGGTACCATTATATGGGAGCTATGCCTAACGTGGACCGATATATCCCATCTTCGAACTTGACCTGCCTGCAGACAAAAGACAACCCTATGCAAAATTTCAGCGTCCTATCTCAAGTCCTTCCAAAGATAGCGTGATTGCAACAGACGGACGGAGATTTGTAACCATATACGACTACAAAATACCAAATTGCAGCGAATTCGGTTGAAAAACGCGCTCACGAACCCCACAATACCGAATATTGGGGGTACCTTTATATCGGGGCTAACCGAAAAAATAGACCTATATTCATAATTTTTTGTGGAGAAATTTGGTACCTATTAAGAACTCAAAATACTAAATTACAGCCAATTCGATGTAAAAATACGATCAAAACCCCCAAAATACTGAAAGTTAGAAGGTTATATGGGGGCTACCAGAAAAAGTGGACCTATATTTATAATTTTTTGTGGAGACATTTAGTACCCAATAAGAACCCAACGTAACAAATTTCAGCGAATTCGGTTGAAAAACGCGCTCAAGAATCCCAAAATACCGAATATTGGGGGTACCGTTAAATGGGGGCTACCAGAAAAAGTGGACCTATATTTATAATTTTTTGTGGAGACATTTAGTACCCAATAATAACCCAACGTACCAAATTTCAGCGAATTCGGTTGAAAAACACGGTCAAGAACCCCAAAATACCGAAAATTGGGGGGTACCCTTATATGGGAGGACCGATATATCCCATCTTCGAACTTGACATGCCTGCAGACAAAACGGTCAAAAAACGGTCGGTTGAAAAACACGGTCAAGAACCCCAAAATACCGAAAATTGGGGGGTACCTCTATATGGGAGGACCGATATATCCCATCATCGAACTTGACATGCCTGCAGACAAAAGACAACCCTATGCCAAATTTCAGCACCCCACCTCAATTCCTTCAGAAGATAGCGTGATTAAAACAGACGGACGGACGGATAGACGGACGGACATGGCTAAATCGTCTTAGAATTTTACCCTGATGAAGAATATATATACTTATACCGTTATATGGGGGCTACCAGAAAAAGTGGACCTATATTTACAATTTTTTGTGGATACATTTAGTATCCAATAAGAACCCAATGGCGGGTACCCTTATATGGGAGCTATGCCTAAACGTGGACCGATATATCCCATTTTCGAACTTGACCTTCCTGCATGGCTAGATCGTCTTAGAATTTCACCCTGATCAAGAATATATATACTTTATAGGGTCGGAAATGAAGATTTCTATGAGTTACAAGCGGAATGACAAAATTAATATACCCTCCATGATATGGGGGAGGGTATAAAAATTGTAGGTGATTTTGTTTTGGTCGGTAAAAGTTGGAAAATGATTTTGAACAGGTTTCACAAGATCAAAGACAAAAATCTAAAAGTTTTAATTCAACTGTTTGGTCTGAGGCAAAAATCGTACAGTCCAAATATGGGGTCTTTCTCCCAAACCAAATACGCGCCAAGTCAAGAGCGGTAAAGAAATTACCCTCTTATATAGTACGGCAAGCATCATAATATTTTTCCGCAAGATCCAGCACTACGTTATGCCCTCGATTTATCACTCGTTGTTGGTTTGGAAGTTTTCGAAGATATATTAGGTTGGGATAGAAATCTATTATTTTCATATGAACTAAAGGACTTTATATAACATGCTTCGGAATGTCCGATTTAGGTGGAATATGCACCGTTTTTTAAACGATTTGGTACCATTTTGGGGGTAAATTCATAATGCCTCTCTCATAGAAGTCCTGCTCTCTATTTGTAAAGAAGTTTAGTAGTCAATTTTTACAATTCTCCTTAGATACTAACGTTTTATCATTAAAAAAATTTTGCAATGCAAGAAAAATATGATAATCGATTGGCGCCAACTCCTTACTGTAAGGCGGATGCATGAAAACTTCCCAACCAAGCTCCTAAAGTTTCTGGCGAGTTACTGTAGGTGTGGGTTGCCTAGCGTTGTTCGGGTGGAACACAACAACTCTCCTGTTGGCCAATCATGGCCATTTGTGGTCAATTGTAAATGGTTTAAAACAGGTTTTATGATCGATTTTTAGCTCCTGGGCGATGTTACTACTGCTAAGATACCGGACAACTAGATCATTTTATCGACATTTTTCGACGACTGTGAACGGAATTGCACATAATGGCTGTTACAGTATAGGAACCATAACCACAATTCACAATTTTTGCCGCTTGGCTTGCATTTTCGTCTTTTCGAAAAATCTATCAGTATAGCCATCTGCCGAAAGCAATGGATTTATTTTTCCCCAACTTAATATCAATCTTTTCACAGGATAATAACTCTCTGAGTCGCATAACCACCATACTTAGCTGACTTTGGCGGAATAACATGTATGAAGCTGGTGTGGCCTCATTAAGGGAACAACTGCTTATCAACCGCTGGTGTTCCTGCTATGTAATGTTGCAACATTTGCCAAATAGCATAAATAGCCGCAGTTTGGCTGTTGATGAATCGCTTTTGTCGAGTATTTTCATTGTCGAATCGAATAAATTGTTTTATATACATGACAACAATATACATAGTAGATTGGGAAATGGGTAGCGCCCCATTATTCCGTAGCTGGTTCATGGTTTGTGAGTCCAGCATACAGAGCTACAAAGGCGTCAAACTCTTTCACTGTCCCTTATTCCTCACGGGATTCGCAAAATTCCATGCAGCTGTAATATTCCTGTCTGTACAATTTGTTCACGTGTTATTAAGTGTAATTTATCTGTTATGGCTGAACGCATTATGGTATAGTATATACCTATTGTTTTCATTCTTGAGAAGTCGGTGTTATGATTACGTGAGCGTGATGTTGGTGGTACTTCTTTAACATAACAACATAGTAACTCTTTTAAAGCAGTATATATGTCGCTTTGAACAATTGGTGGTTTCACAATCTTTTGGTTCTTTTATTTAAATTATGGTTTTGAATGAATTATTGATCCTACCCTGTAATGTTAAGCATAGTATTGGTGAAATGTTGGATTGGAATTTAAACTCGATAAAAGACTTGGTTTTAATTTTATTTAATGTGGCAAACTCCTCAAACTAAGCTATGAAAAGAAAACAATTACGAAGTAGAGATATATGTGCAAGTTTATTGAACATTGTGATTCAATGAATTAATATTTTTCCATTTTTTAAATTAGGTGTATCATAGTCTGTTGGTTCGTTAATTTAAATTGGATAAACTGAAAGCGCGAATTGTGTCTCTTCTTTTAAATTATAGACATGTTTAATCGCGTTCAGTCTGAACAATTTTTTTTTCTATTTGTGGTTTTGTTGCTTTGTCTGAAAAAATTATTTTATAAAAATTTAACAAATTGACGATAAGTTGGTATGTGAAAATATCAATTATCGTTTGTTAGCCAGCAGAACATTTTTTTTGTTGGAAACATTTTACATAGGTCAGCAAAATTATTTTATATAAACATTTAAAGAATTTATGATTATTTGAAATGTGAGACAATAAAATCCCTTCATGTTTAATCTTGATTAGTCTAAAACATGTTTTGTTGGAAGCATTTTTTTAATTTAGGAGTAAATTAAAATTTGATAAAATCCTTGCGATATCATGATATTAAATGTGTTGATCTCTTGGTTTCTTACGTCAGAATTTAGTATAAATAGCATAGTACTGAAGTAATATATCAGTATGTTGAACTGAGTATATGTTGAATGTTCATGTTAAGCCAAATTAATTACTATACATAATTTACTTTATTTTAATTACTATACATAAATGACGTAATCTGCCTATATTGATGACTCGTCCTTCTATTTTCCTCTTGTTGTGTGATCATATTGTGTTCTATCTCTCGCTCTTATTGTCGTGTACCGTCCTCTTGTTCCATTTTTTGTCGTATACCGTCCGTCATGTTCCATTTTTTTGTTTCGTCACGCCCAATGCGGTCCATTTGTATGACTTTGATGACACCGAATCAGTAGCGCGTGTGTCAAATATTTGTTCTTCCCCCTTTCTTCCGTATATTTTCGTAAGCTTTTGTGTGTTTCCTCTTTCCCTATCCACTTGTTTTCGTGATACAGTGTCTCAGTGACAACAGTGAGGACAACAAGAAAGACAATATGACCGACAACACTATTTACCTCAACCACGTGGAATATGACAACCTGTTATGGATCATCCACATTGATCGTCCAGATTATGGTATCAACAACAACATCAAAGATACATACAAGAAAATAATGCACAGCAACAGCGACAACATACACTTCAACAACTAAATAATTTACAAGAACAACATACACCTCGGCAACATAAAGGATATATGCAGCAACATACACCACATCAATTAAATTAATATTTTCCATCGGGAGGAGAGCAGCAAAATAATATACAAACACAACAGCGGCAAGAAGTAACACGAAATGAAACCACGCAATTATGCGAACTCTGTAAAGTCAATGTATTAACCAAAAGGTGGGCTAGACATTGTGGACTCCTTGCTAGGTGGTCCAGATGGTTGCTCTCGCTCTCGCCAGTCCCATGCCTGCCACCAGGTGCTAATATTTCGCGTGCTTCCGGTAAATCACGTTTGTCGCGTTCCCACCAGGCATCGCGGCCGTATTCTGGCTTTTTGGAAACTTAAATTTGGACCTTCAGATAGTTCCGATATTTCATTTCAAACTATCGATTGCTGTCGATATATCGGAGAAGAAACAATTTATAAATAAAACCACAAAGGCGCAGAACTATTGATTAAAAAAAATGCCGAATCTACAAATACAAAATTGACTTTTATTAAACCGATGATATTAGTAATTTTTGTAACATATTTGTTCTGTTCCCATACTACCAGAATCTACGAGTTCTTACTATTTTTTTCGATATCATAAAGGAAAAAAGTGTTGTCGTAGTAAAAAATAGTAGATTCTTGCAGTGCGGGAAAGACCAATTGTAGACTTTTTCCTGGTTTTGAACATTTGGTTGTGTCGCAAATCTCATTTGGGACTGAAAATAATTCACATAATTCATCTTAAAACATATGTGGGGATGGTATATGAAAGTAAATATCTGCTGCCCCTACCTCTAGGAGAACCACAGTCAGTTGTTTGCCTTTACGATTGTTGGAACTTTTTCGCGTTTCTTAAAACTATGTGTTTCTAAGCAAATTTACATTGTTCGGTTTTGGATAATATGTATTTTACAATACTATTTTTCACAAACACAAAGTCGAAAAGGCGCGCAAATTTTATTGGCGTATTGGGAAAACCTAACCTATGTTATTTTTCCGATAATATCGATAGCCAAAACTATCAATCGATATTCAATTTTAAAAAAGAATCGATACTATCGATATTGCCATCGATTTTTTTACAGCTCTAGACGATGGTCCTGGTTCATCTTTGCGTGACTTTTCAACCCACGTGGCTTTTCAACCCACTCTTTGCGTTTCCAATCCGGGCAACTGACATAGCCACGTTCTTGTTCCCTTGGTGAAGGAAGACAGACACTTTCTTCAGGATATAGATATTCAGTTTCCATTTCACGATAATCACGTGTATCATGCATTTTACGTGAACGTAGGGGAGACTGGGGCACCTTCGGCATCGGGGCACCTTCGGCAATCGCGTTTTCGATATGAAGCTCTCACCGTACATGACTAGTTTCGATACATAGGTATCAAATATCGAAATAAATAACTGACACAAAGTTTGAAATTTCTAGCTAATAAACTTATTTAGATATATGGGTTTTTGTATTTTTATAGATGTTTCAGTAATATTTCAATTCCATTTCGTAAGTATTTCGTGTATAAAACATTTTAAATTTTTAATACAATATTATTAAAAAGTGATTAACTACGATGTGTATTATAATAGAAATATTTAAAAATATAATGTTTTTACAAAACTGATCGAAAAAAATGAAAAAAACTATAAAAAGTACATTCAGGGTACATTCGGCATTTTAAAGTGGGGCACATTCGGCCATATACAGATTGTGCAATATTATTTCCCTAAAATTTTTGAGTTTTTCTTTAAAACTAATCCTTTAATATGGTTCGAAATTGCATATATAAGATCAAACGTGCTTGCATTGACGAAAATGCGATAGAAAACCACTATTTCTGATGGTATGTGCGACCTTGAGATGTAAACGTCCGCCGCTAGAAAATAAAGCCCTATAATTCAAACATTGTGTGGCGTATTAAAGCCAAATAGAGCCTTTAGATGATCAGAATCGAATTTGACTTCTTTTTACAAAACTGTACTGAGATATAGAGCTCTAAAAAAGTGCCGAAGGTGCCCCAGTCTGCCCACTTCTTCACTACCATTCGGAGTTTAGCATTCGAGCGAACAAGAAGTGTGTTTAAGTAGCCCAGCGGAAAAATATTGTGAAATTTTAAGGTGAACAAATACAACATTTGTTGTCTTGCTCTAGTGCGATATTTCAATTTTCTGACTCTGTCAGTTCTAAACAATTGTTGTTGGGGTGCTCCGGTGTCTCAACAACTAGTATACCTAGTGCTCCTTGTGGGTAGTGGACATTGTTTTCGTTGACGGTTGTGCATTCCATTTGGCTTTCGAGTTCGGTTTTTCGTTTTGATCAGTCGTGGGATTCCTTGTCCAGGGACTCCCTTACTAAACAAGTTGTCGTTGAGGTGCTTCCAAGGTAAGTCCTTCATTTCTTATCTTGGTTGTTGGGCGTGATGCCACCTAAAGTGGTAAGGAGAAGGAAGGGTGCGGATCCTCCCCCTAGTGATGTGGGGGATTCGGAAACATCTGATGGTGACATGACCGCATGCAGCGGTTCCTCGGCGTCACTGATGCCTCCTCCGGCTGCCAGGCGGTTGAGGCATACGGAGAGCGAGGCGAGTAGTGAGGGTGTAGAGTCGGATAGTAAGAGAGTAAAATTAGGCTCACCGACGAAGAAGTCGCCTGCAAAGAAGTCACCGGCGAAGAAGTCGCCTGTTAAGAAGGCGCCAGCTGCTGCGAGAGAGAAGGTAGTGGTCTCGGCCAATGTGCTGCTGAGGTCGAGTGAGACGGTGCCTCCTGTTGAAGAGAGTGCAGAGCAGCCTTCTGGTTGTGAGAGGCCTGTGGCGTCTGAGAGGGAGAGCCGCCCTCGTGTTAAGAGCGGTGCTCTTAAGAGCGGTTCTGCTGGGGTCTCTGTGGCGGAGATAAAGAGAATTACGGACTCTCTCTTGGATGTGGTGAGTGATGCAAGTTGTTCTCCGGCGACGACGCGTGAGATCATCTCCCTCTCCAGCCAGTATGAGCAAATACTGATGAGAGCGGTTGTGGAGAACGAGAGGTTGAAGGGCAAGCTCGAAGCGTACGAGGCGATGATGGCTTGTGGTGTCCGTCCGGGGGTTAGGCCCCCTGTGTTGCAATCGGCGCAGTCGGCGTCCTCTGGCCCTGTTGCTGCCAGGCCGATGGTCGCAGTGCCTGAGACTTGGTCGGTGGTGGTGAGGGACAAGGGTGGTGCCTCAGCCTCTGAGGTCGTAAAGAAGGTGGTGGAGGAGGTGGGCCCAGCGCTTAAGGTGAGGGTCCATGACGTCAAGCCCACGAAGAGTGGCGGTGCGGTTATTCGTACTCCATCTGTTGCGGAGAGGGAGAGGATCGTGGCGAATAAGAAGTTTGCTGATGTTGGTCTGGAGGTGACGGTGAGGGATAGGCTTGGCCCGAGGCTGGTAGTTCAGCGTGTTCATGCAGAGATGTCTCCCGACGAGTTTATGGAAGAAATGTATGACATGAACTTCAAGGACAGTATGTCGGTGGAGACCTACAAGAAGAGCGTGAGGTTGGCGAGTGGTCCGTGGAAGCCTCCAGTGAGCGGGGACACTCGGATCAATGTGGTTTTAGAGTGTACGGAGCGTGTGGCGGAACAGTTGTGTGCGAGCGGCGTTTACATCCGTTGGTTCCGCTTTGTTGTCCGTAGGCAGGACCCAGTCCCCGTCTGCTTTAGGTGCCTCGGTGTGGATCATCGCGTTAGGGACTGCCGGATGAGCACTGATGTGTGCAGACACTGTGGAGGAACGGGCCACTTGTCTGCTGAGTGTGTCAACCCTGCTCATTGTAGGAATTGTGCGTTTAAGGGACTACCAGCTGACCACTTGATGTTATCAATGGCGTGTCCCGGATATGCTAAGTTGGCTGCGAGGGCTAACGCACGCCATTAAATGAAGATCCTTCAATACAATTGCCAGCGGTCTGCGAGCGTAATGCACGAATTCGGCCAAGCTATCCTGAGGATGGGCGCTATGTTTGCGTTGGTGCAAGAACCTTACTGTAGGGATGGTTATGTGCGTGGATTGCCGGGGGGGATGCGAGCCTTTACGGACGAGGGATGTGGCTCTGCTATAATAGTTGTGGACAGTGACGTCGACTGTACTGTTAGAAGTAGCCAACCTGAGGGGGTGTGTGTGTCCGTTGAATGGGCGGGAGGGAAGATGTTGCTGGCTAGCATCTACTGCCACTTCAGCTCACCTTTGGAGCCATATTTAAGGTATATGGATACGGTACTACTCCTCGAGAGTAGTTGTCCGCTAATCCTAGGGCTAGACGCGAACGCAACCTCCTCGCTGTGGTTCTCCAAGATGACCAGGTCAACATCTGGTCATCGGAATCGCATCCGAGGAGAGGCGCTTAGTGAATGGGTGTTAGCGAGGGGCGTCGAGATATTAAATGAGCCCTCGGATCTGTATACCTTTGATGGTCCCTCCGGGGTGAGTGACATAGACGTGACGGCTGCAAATGGGGCAGCAATGACAGCTTACCAGTTTAGTTGGAGTATTTGCGAAGACTGGGGCGTGAGTGACCACAACCTCATTGAGATTGTGGCCACTCCCAGGGGACGTACGCAGGGAACTGAACGTTTCAGGGGCTGGAAGGAACGAGATGTGAACTGGGACCATTATGCGAACTGTGTCAGGGAGTTGGCTTTGCCACTAGTGGACTTTAGGGCACGGACCATAGATGACCAGGTCAGCTTGCTGAACGAGTGGATGAGCAGCGTCAATGACGTACTCCTCGGTAGACGCCGTCAGGCCAAGCCGAGTAAGGTCAAATGGTGGACCCGCGAGCTAACTACTATGCGGCGGCATGTCAGGCGTCTTAGGCGGCGCTTCCAAAGAGCCAGGCGTGTCAATGCGGAAGATTTAGCGCAGCGTAAATCCGAGTTCCTTGCTGCTCTTAGAACGTACAAAGACGAGCTGTCTAGGAGTAAAGAAGACAATTGGAGGAGATTCGTACGGGACAATGGAGATGATCCATGGGGTATAGTATACCGTGTGTGCCGGCATGGTGGGTCTAAGAGACAGGTTGACCTACAGGGGTTGCGTAGCAGCTCTGCGACAACCACCTCGGGGTGGGGGGAGAGCGTAGGGCTTTTGTTGGGAACGTTCTTTCCGGACTCGGAGACTTCATCATTTCCTCCGTTTGTTGATGAAATGAGGGAGCCTCCGGGTTTGGATCGTATAGAAGTTGTGGACAGTATCTGCCGAGTTAGAAGTAGAAAATCGCCAGGTATTGATGGTATGACTGGAAGGATGGTGAAAGCCATCTGGAAGGTTATGCCGGAATATATCGAGTCCGTTTTCTCCAGCTGCATTCGTCATGGATACTTCCCGCGTACTTGGAAGTGTGCCCGAGTTGTGGTTTTACTTAAGTCGCCTGATCGGGTTAGGAGTGATCCTCGCTCGTATCGGGGCATAAGCCTTCTCCCAGTGCTTGGAAAGGTGCTGGAGAGGATTATGGTGGCACGGCTTAAGGACTGCTACAGTGAAGGTACGTCCTTGTATCAGTTCGGTTTTACCGAGGGTAGAGGTACTGTGGACGCGTGGCGGCATGTGCAAGATAGCCTGAGCGGGTCAAATTCCAAATATGTCCTTGGCATATTTGTGGATTTTAAAGGCGCATTTGACTTCCTTTTATGGGATAGCGTGCTCACAAGGTTGTCAGAGGTCGGGTGTAGGGAGATCGCTCTTTGGGCAAGTTATTTCCGGGATAGGAAGGCTTGTGTCGTGGGAGCCAGTGCTTCGGTCTGGAGGAATGTGCAGCGGGGTTGCCCACAGGGTTCCATTTGTGGTCCATGTATATGGAACCTCATGATGGATCCCCTGTTGCGGGAGTTGGCTGCTTCCTTCAAGGTTTGTGCATATGCGGATGACTTGCTCATCATGATTGAAGGGGATAGTCGCCTTGAACTGGAAAATCGTGGTGAGCAGGCTATGCAGATTGTGCAGGCTTGGAGTGACCGAGTTGGAGTGGAGGTGGCTACCGAGAAGACGGTGCTGATGCTGCTGAAAGGCAGGTTGGCACGCAGTCGTCCTCCCTGCATTCGAGCTGGTGAACGCGGCATAAGGTATTCGAGTACTGTTAAATATCTCGGGGTAACTGTGTCAGAGCGTTTGAATTTTCTTCCACACTTCGATCGGTTGAAGGAGAAGCTGACAGCGGTCGTTGGGACCATCAGGCGTGTTTTGCGGACTGATTGGGGCTTGAGTAGGCGCTCTGTACGCATCATATATGGTGGGCTATTTGTTGCTTGCGCAACTTATGGTGCACCTATATGGTACAGAACTGCCTCTTCTGTCTTCGGGCAGAGGAAGCTCCTTTCGTGTCAGCGGGTCGTCATGTTAGCGTGCTTGCCAGTGTGTCGCACTGTTTCAACAGAGGCGTTGCAGGTGCTGCTTGGCGCCGCGCCGCTTGATCTTGAAGTGAGATGTAGGGCTATCATGTATAAGCTTAAGCGTGGTTTGCAGTTGGATGAGGATGATTGGCTCAGGCCTTCTGATTTGGTGGATGGGGAGAGTAGGCGGTACAGCACTATCCTTCGGGACTGTGTTGTTGATAGGTGGAGGACTAGGTGGACGAACAGTGACAAAGGGAGGGTGACGTACGAATTTATTCGTGACGCAACGTTCGTAGTGGACCGGCCAGACTTTCGCTTCGGCTTAAGTACTGGTTTCTTACTGACGGGGCATGGCTCTCTCAATGCTTTTCTGCATAAGAGAGGCCTTGCCCAGACGGATTTATGTGGGTGCGGGATGACCGAGGACTGGAAGCATATACTAACGGAATGCTGTTACTATGATGACATTAGAGATTTAGCAAGTATGGGTATATCGAATGGAGGGGCGGGGTGGGATTTCAGTAGGGCACTTGAAGACGATCGGACCTTCCAATTCAAGGACATTGCCAGGTAGGGAGTTTGACTGGGGCGGTACATCTCTCAAATAATAACGGAGGTGTCCCAAGGCCAGCTCAGTGCGGACAGAAACCACACATAGAGCAAAAGGGCAAATGCTGACTTGATCTCGGTGTTCAGTACACACGCTTTTTGATCCTTCGATGTCGGCTCTTCCTATCATTGTGAAGCAAAATTCACCAAGCGTTGGATTGTTCACCCATGCAAGGGAACGTGAGCTGGGTTTAGACCGTCGTGAGACAGGTTAGTTTTACCCTACTAATGACAATATGTTGTTGCGACAGCATTCCTGCGTAGTACGAGAGGAACCGCAGGTACGGACCTATGGCACAATACTTGTTCGAGCGAACAGTGGTATGACGCTACGTCCGTTGGATTATGCCTGAACGCCTCTAAGGTCGTATCCGAGCTGGACTGCAATGATAAATATGGGGCAATTGCATTGTATGGCTCTTAAACCATTTAAAGTTTATTTCTGATAAACGACAATGGATGTGATGCCAATGTTATCACCTGCATGCCGCGCTAGTTACTTATAAAAACATTATTTAATACAATGACAATGCCTAGAATCAATTGTAAACGACTTTTTTAACGGGCAAGGTGTTGTAAGTGGTAGAGCAGCTGCCATACTGCGATCCACTGAAACTTATCCTCTGCTTGATGATTCGATATTTATATCGTTTCATAATGTGATATTCCATTAATTTGGAAAAACATAAAACAAAACAATATAAAAACCAAACTACACAGATTGGTCTTATTTATATTGATATTATAATGATAACAATTTGCATTGTTGTCTTTATGGTGTTAAATATGAAAAGACTTTTATTGTGTTGAAATAAATATATTAATATACCTCAAAATAGTATATTAGTAAAATATTTATAAACAAAATATTTTATTATATATTATTGTGTGGTATATTTATTTTATTTCAAATTTTTTTATGAAATTGTTATGTTTTTTAGATAGAAGTTTAAGTTTTTAATCTTCTTCTAAACGTCCCCCAAGCAAAAGAAGACGACTTATCCGTCTTTAAAAGAAATTTTTGCTAATCAATATTGGAATACTACGAATGTGTTGTGAGAATATGTTAAAGTGTTCTTGCAATGCAGGTTTCAATATTGAGGGCCCATGGGGGAGTTAAGCCCTGCAAAAATTTTTTATTTTTTTTGACTTAGTAAAATAAGTATCATTCAAACGAAAAGAACCAAAGTGTACACTATGTGTTGATGCTATGGGGAAGAAAAGACTTAGGTGTTTTTTTTCTTCAAAGTCAATATAGAGAACTTTGGTTCTATTTTTTTATACAAGGCTTTATTAACATTAATTAATGAAAATGATATAATAATGGTAAAAACATGGTCAATATTGCATAATGGCTACTGCCAAATGGTCTCCAACTGCCTAGTCATCGATATAGTGACTTATTCATATCAATCCATAACATTCCTACTGTCCCTATTTTCAAAATGCCAAATAAACTAAGTATTTGGAGATAGGTGCACAAAATACTGAATAACTTTTGAATGGCTACACGGCGGGAGCTGTGCATAGTCTCAAAATGTTGCTTAGAATGTCGACATTAAGAAAATGTCTTACATCAATCCATACACGAGATTCCTACTGTACCTATTTTTCCTACAAGTGAAATAAGAATTCACCGTAAATTACCCAAAGTCTATTGAAGAACATTGTTTCTTCAATAGACAATTCTTCTCAAATTGTATTTGAGAAGATCAACCAAAATTGAATTAATTTTGAATTTTTTTCCTTCATTCAGTAATATGAACTTGGGAAAAAAATTATAAAAAATCAGAAAATCGACAAAAAATATTCCGAAATGGCTCAAATAATATGTATTTCATATAACTATTTGATACCAATGATATTCATTCATTTATTTCGATTTTCAATTTTTTGTGATTTTTTTCACCATTATAATATCATTGAAAAATTGAATAAAAATTCATAAAAAATTCAAATTTGCTCGTAAATTACCCAAAAATGGCTTAAATAATAGCTATTCCATGTTGCTATGTTAAGCCAAAAAAATTTCCATCATATCATTAAAACATGATTTTTTGGAATTTTTTTCCCCATTTTTTCCAAAAATATTAAAATATTAAAAAAATCGAAAAATATTCATAAAAAAATCAAATATCAACGTAAATTACCCAAACATACATCAAATGATAGCTAATTTTTATTACTATCAATAAAAAATAAAATATCATTGATATTTTCAACGTTGATTTTTTTATGAATATTTTTCCGATTTTTTATTATTTTTTTAATCGAAAAATATTCATAAAAAAATCCTACATGCACGTAAATTACCCATTTATGCCTTAAAAGATGTCTAATTATTACTACTATTAACCAAAAATAAAATATCATTGATATTTTCAACGCTGATTTTTTTATGAATATTTTTCGATTTTTTATTATTTTCAAAAAAATGGAAAAAAATTCACCAAAAATTCAAAACTCATCGTAAATTACCCGTTGATGGCATAAAATATTGCTTTTACATTGGGCTATTTTATGCCATTCGAATTTCATCAAATTTCCATGTTTTAAATTTTTTATGAATTTTTTTCGAATATTTTTCATGTATAAATATTAATAAAAAATTCATAAAATATTCAACTTGGTCAAATTTGATGATTTTCCTCTATAAATCAATGTAAAATGACTATCTACATTATCCCTGTCAATTTCATGAAAATCCAATCATAATTGAATATTTTAGAAATAAAATAAATTTCTAAATTTACCCATTTTCGTTAAAAATTGCTTTATTTTCGACGAAAAAAATTAAAATTTTTTATTTTTGGAGAAAAAAATTTTATTCATTTAAAATAAGTTACCCATTATTCCAACTAAAATGAATAAAAAATCTTTTTCCAAAAATTCCATTTCGTTAATTTTTTATTAAGGTTTTTCTTCAAGTAGGGAGCGAGTTTCTTTGCATCGTACGATGTGAGGAGTCTCGTTAAACAAATGTGTGATTTTTAAAAATGTTTATCCAAATGGTTAAACGAAAATATGAAATTCTTAATTTCATATCAATATCAAGTATAGTAAGTTGAAAAACCTACTATGCTGCGATGTTAAAAGTAATTTGAAATAAATTGCTAAAAATATTGAGAAAAATACCTCCAATATACTTTTTGAACAAATTACGCGAAAACGATGTCATTCAATATTTGGTGACTCGTTTCGTTGATTTTTCATTAAGTTGTCGATGGAAAAACATACAATAAAACATTATTCTGGTTGATCCTGCCAGTAGTTATATGCTTGTCTCAAAGATTAAGCCATGCATGTCTAAGTACACACGAATTAACAGTGAAACCGCAAAAGGCTCATTATATCAGTTATGGTTCCTTAGATCGTTAACAGTTACTTGGATAACTGTGGTAATTCTAGAGCTAATACATGCATTATAAACACGGACCTTTGGGACGTGTGCTTTTATTAGGCTAAAACCAAGCGATCTTTGATCGTTTATATGGTTGAACTCTAGATAACTTGCAGATCGTATGGTCTCGTACCGACGACAGATCTTTCAAATGTCTGCCCTATCAACTTTTGATGGTAGTATCTAGGACTACCATGGTTGCAACGGGTAACGGGGAATCAGGGTTCGATTCCGGAGAGGGAGCCTGAGAAACGGCTACCACATCTAAGGAAGGCAGCAGGCGCGTAAATTACCCACTCCCAGCTCGGGGAGGTAGTGACGAAAAATAACAATACAGGACTCATATTAGAGGCCCTGTAATTGGAATGAGTACACTTTAAATCCCTTAACAAGGACCTATTGGAGGGCAAGTCTGGTGCCAGCAGCCGCGGTAACTCCAGCTCCAATAGCGTATATTAAAGTTGTTGCGGTTAAAACGTTCGTAGTTGAACTTGTGCTTCATACGGGTAGTACAACTATAATTGTAGTTTGTACTATACCTTATGTATGTAAGCGTATTACCGGTGGAGTTCTTACATGCATAGGTACTTGTATTTATGTATGTTCCTCCTATTTAAACCTGCTTCAGTGCTCTTCATCGAGTGTTGTTGTGGGCCGGTACAATTACTTTGAACAAATTAGAGTGCTTAAAGCAGGCTCCAAATGCCTGAATATTTTGTGCATGGAATAATGAAATAAGACCTCTGTTCTACTTTCATTGGTTTTTAGATCAAGAGGTAATGATTAATAGAAGCAGTTTGGGGGCATTAGTATTACGACGCGAGAGGTGAAATTCTTGGACCGTCGTAAGACTAACTTAAGCGAAAGCATTTGCCAAAGATGTTTTCATTAATCAAGAACGAAAGTTAGAGGTTCGAAGGCGATCAGATACCGCCCTAGTTCTAACCATAAACGATGCCAGCTAGCAATTGGGTGTAGCTACTTTTATGGCTCTCTCAGTCGCTTCCCGGGAAACCAAAGCTTTTGGGCTCCGGGGGAAGTATGGTTGCAAAGCTGAAACTTAAAGGAATTGACGGAAGGGCACCACCAGGAGTGGAGCCTGCGGCTTAATTTGACTCAACACGGGAAAACTTACCAGGTCCGAACATGGACAAATTGCGTCTAGCAATAATGAGATTGAGCAATAACAGGTCTGTGATGCCCTTAGATGTCCTGGGCTGCACGCGCGCTACAATGAAAGTATCAACGTGTATTTCCTAGACCGAGAGGTCCGGGTAAACCGCTGAACCACTTTCATGCTTGGGATTGTGAACTGAAACTGTTCACATGAACTTGGAATTCCCAGTAAGTGTGAGTCATTAACTCGCATTGATTACGTCCCTGCCCTTTGTACACACCGCCCGTCGCTACTACCGATTGAATTATTTAGTGAGGTCTCCGGACGTGATCACTGTAACGCCTCGTGTGTTACGGATGTTTCGCAAAAGTTGACCGAACTTGATTATTTAGAGGAAGTAAAAGTCGTAACAAGGTTTCCGTAGGTGAACCTGCGGAAGGATCATTAACGTGTTCCAACCGTATAACAAAAACTTTTATTCTCCATATTTTCTACTTCTTCATTGAAGTGAAATTTGGAAATAAAAACCCCACAAAAAAACCTAACTGTGTTCGTTTTCTTCATTGAAAACTTACATGTTTCGTTGTCAGTGTACTGGTTTACAATTCACATTCATTTGTGAATATAAAATCATACATTGTTCATAGTTTTTATTTTTTTTTTAAAGTAAAAACTATTTGATTTTCACAATGTACTGTTTTGATCTTAATTGATCGAATACATACGTTGAAATCAAAACATACAATTACAGTTGTACTTATATTTAATATAAGTTAATGTTCTTCTTCTGTTTGCTCGATATATTTTCGGATGGGAGGAAAAGAAACTAACAAGGATTTCCTTAGTAGCGGCGAGCGAAAAGGAAAGAGTTCAGCACTAGAGAACATTTCCAAAGAGTCGTGTTGCTTGATAGTGCAGCACTAAGTGGGTGGTAAACTCCATCTAAAACTAAATATAACCATGAGACCGATAGTAAACAAGTACCGTGAGGGAAAGTTGAAAAGAACTCTGAATAGAGAGTTAAAAAGTACGTGAAACTGCTTAGAGGTTAAGCCCGATGAACCTGAATATCCATTATGGAAAATTCATCGTTATGATTGCTATATGAATAATATAGTAAGAATGGCGTGCATTTTTTCCATATAAGGACATTGTAATCTATTAACATACCCAATTTATCATAAGATCAATGGCTTAAGTTTATTCAAATTAGTATGCTTGCGTATTAACATAGAATAAATGCTTTTGATTCGATAAAGTGTTGATAGATCTATTATATATAGCGCTTGAATACTTGTATTCTATAATGGCACATTAATCTTGATTTTTGTGTTTATTATATGCGCTTATATGATTTACAATGCGAAAGATTCAGGATACCTTCGGGACCCGTCTTGAAACACGGACCAAGGAGTCTAACATATTTGCAAGTTATTGGGAATATAAACCTAATAGCGAAATTAACATAACTTTTATGGGATTAGTTTTTAGTCTATTTATAGTCTATTAATTCAATCCCGGGGCGTTCTATCAGTTATGCATAATAATATTTATATTATTTATGCCTCTAACCAGAGCGTACCTTGAGCATATATGCTGTGACCCGAAAGATGGTGAACTATACTTGATCAGGTTGAAGTCAGGGGAAACCCTGATGGAAGACCGAAACAGTTCTGACGTGCAAATCGATTGTCAGAATTGAGTATAGGGGCGAAAGACCAATCGAACCATCTAGTAGCTGGTTCCCTCCGAAGTTTCCCTCAGGATAGCTGGTGCATTTAAAAATTATGTAAAATAATCTTATCTGGTAAAGCGAATGATTAGAGGCCTTAGGGTCGAAACGACCTTAACCTATTCTCAAACTTTAATGGTGTGCATGGAAGTGTTTGGCGTAAGCCTGCATGGAGCCGCCATTGGCACAGATCTTGGTGGTAGTAGCAAATAATCGAATGAGACCTTGGAGGACTGAAGTGGAGAAGGGTTTCGTGTGAACAGTGGTTGATCACGAGTTAGTCGGTCCTAAGTTCAAGGCGAAAGCTGAAAATTTTCAAGTTATAATTATAACAAAAGAATGCATTGCGCATTTTTTTCGTAATTAAACACTTGAATAATTTTGAACGAAAGGGAATACGGTTCCAATTCCGTAACCTGTTGAGTATCCGTTTGTTATTAAATATGGGCCTTGTGCTCATCCTGGCAACAGGAACGACCATAAAGAAGCCGTCGAGAGGTATCGGAAGAGTTTTCTTTTCTGTTTTATAGTCGTACTACCATGGAAGTCTTTCGAAGAGAGATATGGTAGATGGACTAGAAGAGCATGACATTTACTGTTGTGTCGATATTTTCTCCTCGGACCTTGAAAATTTATGGTGGGGTCACGCAAACTTCTCAACAGGCCGTACCAATATCCGCAGCTGGTCTCCAAGGTGAAGAGTCTCTAGTCGATAGAATAATGTAGGTAAGGGAAGTCGGCAAATTAGATCCGTAACTTCGGGATAAGGATTGGCTCTGAAGATTTAGTGACGCGCATGAATGGATTAACGTTTGTGCATTTGAGCGAACAAGAAGTGTTTTAAGTAGCCCAGGTGAAATTTTCGGGTGAACAAATACAACATTTGTTGTCTTGCTCTAGTGCGATATTTCAATTTTCTGACTCTGTCAGTTTTAAACAATTGTTGTTGGGGTGCTCCGGTGTCTCAACAACTAGTATACCTAGTGCTCCTTGTGGGTAGTGGACATTGTTTTCGTTGACGGTTGTGCATTCCATTTGGCTTTCGAGTTCGGTTTTTCGTTTTGATCAGTCGTGGGATTCCTTGTCCAGGGACTCCCTTACTAAACAAGTTATCGTTGAGGTGCTTCCAAGGTAAGTCCTTCATTTCTTATCTTGGTTGTTGGGCGTGATGCCACCTAAAGTGGTAAGGAGAAGGAAGGGTGCGGATCCTCCCCCTAGTGATGTGGGGGATTCGGAAACATCTGATGGTGACATGACCGCATGCAGCGGTTCCTCGGCGTCACTGATGCCTCCTCCGGCTGCCAGGCGGTTGAGGCATACGGAGAGCGAGGCGAGTAGTGAGGGAGTAGAGTCGGATAGTAAGAGAGTAAAATTAGGCTCTCCGACGAAGAAGTCGCCTGCAAAGAAGTCACCGGCGAAGAAGTCGCCTGTTAAGAAGGCGCCAGCTGCTGCGAGAGAGAAGGTAGTGGTCTCGGCCAATGTGCTGCTGAGGTCGAGTGAGACGGTGCCTCCTGTTGAAGAGAGTGCAGAGCAGCCTTCTGGTTGTGAGAGGCCTGTGGCGTCTGGAGGGAGAGCCGCCCTCGTGTTAAGAGCGGTGCTCTTAAGAGCGGTTCTGCTGGGGTCTCTGTGGCGGAGATAAAGAGAATTACGGACTCTCTCTTGGATGTGGTGAGTGATGCAAGTTGTTCTCCGGCGACGACGCGTGAGATCATCTCCCTCTCCAGCCAGTATGAGCAAATACTGATGAGAGCGGTTGTGGAGAACGAGAGGTTGAAGGGCAAGCTCGAAGCGTACGAGGCGATGATGGCTGGTGGTGTCCGTCCGGGGGTTAGGCCCCCTGTGCTGCAATCGGCGCAGTCGGCGTCCTCTGGCCCTGTTGCTGCCAGGCCGATGGTCGCAGTGCCTGAGACTTGGTCGGTGGTGGTGAGGGACAAGGGTGGTGCCTCAGCCTCTGAGGTCGTAAAGAAGGTGGTGGAGGAGGTGGGCCCAGCGCTTAAGGTGAGGGTCCATGACGTCAAGCCCACGAAGAGTGGCGGTGCGGTTATTCGTACTCCATCTGTTGCGGAGAGGGAGAGGATCGTGGCGAATAAGAAGTTTGCTGATGTTGGTCTGGAGGTGACGGTGAGGGATAGGCTTGGCCCGAGGCTGGTAGTTCAGCGTGTTCATGCAGAGATGTCTCCCGACGAGTTTATGGAAGAAATGTATGACATGAACTTCAAGGACAGTATGTCGTGGAGACCTACAAGAAGAGCGTGAGGTTGGCGAGTGGTCCGTGGAAGCCTCCAGTGAGTGAGGTTTTAGAGTGTACGGGGACACTCGGATCAATGTGGTTTTAGATGTGTGCAGACACTGTGGAGGAACGGGCCACTTGTGCTGACGTGTCAACCCTGCTCATTGCGTGTGGCCAGCTGACCACTTGATGTTATCAATGGCGTGTCCCGGATATGCTAAGTTGGCTGCGAGGGCTAACGCACGCCATTAAATGAGGATCCTTCAATACAATTGCCAGCGGTCTGCGAGCGTAATGCACGAATTCGGCCAAGCTATCCTGAGGATGGGCGCTATGTTTGCGTTGGTGCAAGAACCTTACTGTAGGGATGGTTGTGTGCGTGGATTGCCGGGGGGGATGCGAGCCTTTACGGACGAGGGATGTGGCTCTGCTATAATAGTTGTGGACAGTGACGTCGACTGTACTGTTAGAAGTAGCCAACCTGAGGGGGTGTGTGTGTCCGTTGAATGGGCGGGAGGGAAGATGTTGCTGGCTAGCATCTACTGCCACTTCAGCTCACCTTTGGAGCCATATTTAAGGTATATGGATACGGTACTACTCCTCGAGAGTAGTTGTCCGCTAATCCTAGGGCTAGACGCGAACGCAACCTCCTCGCTGTGGTTCTCCAAGATGACCAGGTCAACATCTGGTCATCGGAATCGCATCCGAGGAGAGGCGCTTAGTGAATGGGTGTTAGCGAGGGGCGTCGAGATATTAAATGAGCCCTCGGATCTGTATACCTTTGATGGTCCCTCCGGGGTGAGTGACATAGACGTGACGGCTGCAAATGGGGCAGCAATGACAGCTTACCAGTTTAGTTGGAGTATTTGCGAAGACTGGGGTGTGAGTGACCACAACCTCATTGAGATTGTGGCCACTCCCAGGGGACGTACGCAGGGAACTGAGCGTTTCAGGAACTGGGACCATTATGCGAACTGTGTCAGGGAGTTGGCTTTGCCACTAGTGGACTTTAGGGCACGGACCATAGATGACCAGGTCAGCTTGCTGAACGAGTGGATGAGCAGCGTCAATGACGTACTCCTCGGTAGACGCCGTCAGGCCAAGCCGAGTAAGGTCAAATGGTGGACCCGCGAGCTAACTACTATGCGGCGGCATGTCAGGCGTCTTAGGCGGCGCTTCCAAAGAGCCAGGCGTGTCAATGCGGAAGATTTAGCGCAGCGTAAATCCGAGTTCCTTGCTGCTCTTAGTACGTACAAAGACGAGCTGTCTAGGAGTAAAGAAGACAATTGGAGGAGATTCGTACGGGACAATGGAGATGATCCATGGGGTATAGTATACCGTGTGTGCCGGCATGGTGGGTCTAAGAGACAGGTTGACCTACAGGGGTTGCGTAGCAGCTCTGCGACAACCACCTCGGGGTGGGGGAGAGCGTAGGGCTTTTGTTGGGAACATTCTTTCCGGATTCGGAGACTTCATCATTTCCTCCGTTTGTTGATGAAATGAGGGAGCCTCCGGGTTTGGATCGTATAGAAGTTGTGGACAGTATCTGCCGAGTTAGAAGTAGAAAATCGCCAGGTATTGATGGTATGACTGGAAGGATGGTGAAAGCCATCTGGAAGGTTATGCCGGAATATATCGAGTCCGTTTTCTCCAGCTGCATTCGTCATGGATACTTCCCGCGTACTTGGAAGTGTGCCCGAGTTGTGGTCTTGCTTAAGTCGCCTGATCGGGTTAGGAGTGATCCTCGCTCGTATCGGGGCATAAGTCTTCTTCCAGTGCTTGGAAAAGTGCTGGAGAGGATTATGGTGGCACGGCTTAAGGATTGCTACAGTGAAGGTACGTCCTTGTATCAGTTCGGTTTTACCGAGGGTAGAGGTACTGTGGACGCGTGGCGGCATGTGCAAGATAGCCTGAGCGGGTCAAATTCCAAATATGTCCTTGGCATATTTGTGGATTTTAAAGGCGCATTTGACTTCCTTTTATGGGATAGCGTGCTCACAAGGTTGTCAGAGGTCGGGTGTAGGGAGATCGCTCTTTGGGCAAGTTATTTCCGGGATAGGAAGGCTTGTGTCGTGGGAGCCAGTGCTTCGGTCTGGAGGGATGTGCAGCGGGGTTGCCCACAGGGTTCCATTTGTGGTCCATGTATATGGAACCTCATGATGGATCCCCTGTTGCGGGAGTTGGCTGCTTCCTTCAAGGTTTACGCATATGCGGATGACTTGCTCATCATGATTGAAGGGGATAGTCGCCTTGAACTTGAAAATCGTGGGGAGCAAGCTATGCAGATTGTGCAGGCTTGGAGTGACCGAGTTGGAGTGGAGGTGGCTACCGAGAAGACGGTGCTGATGCTGCTGAAAGGCAGGTTGGCACGCAGTCGTCCTCCCTGCATTCGAGCTGGTGAACGCGGCATAAGGTATTCGAGTACTGTTAAATATCTCGGAGTAACTGTGTCAGAGCGTTTGAATTTTCTTCCACACTTCGATCGGTTGAAGGAGAAGCTGACAGCGGTCGTTGGGACCATCAGGCGTGTTTTGCGGACTGATTGGGGCTTGAGTAGGCGCTCTGTACGCATCATATATGGTGGGCTTTTTGTTGCTTGCGCAACTTATGGTGCACCTATATGGTACAGAACTGCCTCTTCTGTCTTCGGGCAGAGGAAGCTCCTTTCGTGTCAGCGGGTCGTCATGTTAGCGTGCTTGCCAGTGTGTCGCACTGTTTCAACAGAGGCGTTGCAGGTGCTGCTTGGCGCCGCGCCGCTTGATCTTGAAGTGAGATGTAGGGCTATCATGTATAAGCTTAAGCGTGGTTTGCAGTTGGATGAGGATGATTGGCTCAGGCCTTCTGATTTGGTGGATGGGGAGCGTAGGCGGTACAGCACTATCCTTCGGGACTGTGTTGTTGATAGGTGGAGGACTAGGTGGACGAACAGTGACAAAGGGAGGGTGACGTACGAATTTATTCGTGACGCAACGTTCGTAGTGGACCGGCCAGACTTTCGCTTCGGCTTAAGTACTGGTTTCTTACTGACGGGGCATGGCTCTC
>NW_026884409.1:0-5613 GCF_032173495.1 Musca vetustissima | reverse complement strand
TCAGTCTCTACAATTGAAATGAAATAGGGACCAAGATAATCTTGGGTTTTGGATAATTTGAATTTTCACTTTCACCTTATAACAATTCTATAGGTCAAACTTCTCGTTTCTCCAAAATGGTGATTATCCTTAAGATCTTTACAATTACAATGACTATTCGCAACCGCAATATTTTAATCAAATAAATACAACATAATTGAAATATAGTATCTGCTTTCTAAACTAAATACAATATCAGAATACTTGTTGGACCACTAGTCGCTAATTCAATTTATCCTCATTATTATTAACATCCGTCAAGTGCTTTCAATTAAAATGTCATATTTAATTGAAACGACTTTTCTTCGACGTTCAGATGCTATTTGCTGTTGTTCACATAGCTGTTTTACTATGTTCTCCCCATTTAGCCACTTAAGCCCCCAGCACTATTTCCACAAGGTCTACAGCAGCCAACCAGCATCAGTTTCAATCGCAGTCAGTAGCGCAGCGCTCGTCGCTCGTTTTTTAATTAACAACAAATTATGTTTGCATTACTAACACTTGCCATAGTACAAAATGTACAAATAATTAATAGCAGATGTTGCAACATTATTTTTTTGCTTAAGTATTTCGTTGTTGTTATTTTTGTAGTTGTTGCTGTTGCCGTTGTTACTGGCAGCATTAGCAGTGTGTTTTCTTTTTCAGTTACTACTGCTGCCGTTGCCGTTTTTCCCTACTGGTATTCCGTTTTGTGAGAGTGTGTGTGTGTGTTTGTGTGCGCATGAATGGTGCAACCTTTCTATTCTGCAGCAACAATATAACAAAACTGCAATGGGTAAAAAAGAATTAAATGTGAAAAAAGTCAAAGTTTTTGTGGGCGAAAGTGGAACTTGTTCGTATACAACAAAAGGGCCAAGCGAAAAAACTAACGCCAGAAAAGGTCAGGATTTGCAATGAACTGCAGTGAACTGAACATTTATTGAATACGGAAAATAAGAAAAAACAAGTGAAACTAGATCTGTTGAAGCTAAAATAAAATTGATTTTTAAATTGCATTCAATTTAACCGAGATATCGTTTGGTTGATGCAAATAAGCTGTGTGGATAGACAAATTTAATTGTTTTTAGTTAGAAATCTAGAATATTTTATTACCTAGGCAGTGAAGTACGGCAATTTGAGTTTAAATATTTCTATGGTTTTGAATATTGTTCAAATTGGGTAGGTCAACGTTCGCATATACAGCTAAATACAATTCCCCCTACTTACCCAGCACGCCCAATATTTCGAATGTGTTAAGTCTCTTTTGACGAATTTGCAAAAATATTGTGGCTTTATAATCGAGTGTGTAAATATGCTGGCCAATGACAATGCCCCTCTACGTACATACACGGTTTCCATTGAGAGGTTGAAGGCAATACAGATTTTGAAAAAACTTAAAAAAAAGTGTTAAGTTCACGAACCTCACAGGGAAATATGAAACTGATGTAACGAATTAACGGGTCTTTCTTTATGGGATATTAAAAATAAATATATTTATGCTAACAATGCTTTCCAAGGACATTTTCCAAAATAGAGATACACACATTGATATTCAAATCCATATTCAATTAATAATGTTTATAATAAATAAAATAAGTGGTTATTGATTTTGACGGCTACACCTAAAGGTTGACCCTGTAGCCCATCTTCAAACTGACCCTTCCATAAACAAATGCATTTTTTTTTGTATATTCAAATATTATTTAAAAAGTCGAACCATTATTTGGGGCCTACCATATGATCCCCTACCCGGATCTATACTCCGAGCCTGGGTAATATTTCGCGGTATTTGCACTATCTTCACCAATTAGAGGTCAATAGCTTCTCTGCGGCATCTTTACCGAATCATATATTTTTCCGGAATAAACCAGTAAGGAAAGCAGTAAAGTCGGACTGGGCCGACTATATATAACATACTTCATCACTTTGGGTATATTGTACATACGTATCCTTACAATGCATGTCAATGTTCCCTCGAAGGAACATACTCATGTATTCCTGCAAACTACGACAAATTTAATTTCATTCAGGAAGATTTAGAGTCGTCTTCCTACCATGGCTGAATCTGTGCAAATTTCAACATAACGCCATACAAGTCTCAATTTGGCACATTTAGGTAAAATCGCACAAATATATATGTCTATATGGGAGCTATATCGAAATCTAAACCGATGTTTTCAAAAAGAATTACACATCATCCCAGACTCAATTCAGTAGGCTATGCCAAATCTCGTGCAAATCGAAGGATATATAGGGACTTTGGTTCACCAATTACCTAAAATCGGACAAAAACTATCAGGAAGCTATATCTAAATCTGAACCGACTTACCCGACACTTGCTACTCACCATTTTAGACTCAATGCAGTAGACTATGCCAAATTTCGTGCAAATCCATGGATATAAAGGGACACAGGTGCACTATTTACCTAAAATCGGACGAAACATATATGGGACCTATATATCAATCTGAACCTATTTTCACGAAATTTAACACACATCCTTCTAGACTTAATTCAGTACGCCTTGCCAAAATTCTTGCAAATCGAAGGATATACAAGGCCTTTGATGCACTTTTTACATAAAATCGGACAAAAATATATATAGGAGCTTTACCTAAATCTGAACCGATTTTCTCCAAACTCGCCACTTATTATTCTGGACTCAATTCAGTACGCTATGCCGAAGTTCCTGCAAATCGAAGGATATACAAGGACTTTGGTGCACTTTTTACATAAAATTAGACAAAAATATATATGGGAGCTATGTCTAAACCTGAACCGATTTTCACGAAATTTCACAGACATCATTCTAAACTTAGTTCTGTATGCTATGCCGAAATTCCTGACAATCGAAAGACACATAGGGACTTTGGTACACCATTTACCTTAAATCGGGTGAAACTATATATGTGAGCTATATCTAAATCTGGACCGATTTTCACGAAACTTAACGCACATAATTCTAGACCGAATTCAGGATACTATGCAAAATCTCGGTCAAATCCATTAATTTTCAGGGACTTTGGTGCACCATTTACCTAAAATCGGGCGAAACTATATATGGGAGCTATATCTAAATCTGATTCGATTTTCTCCAATTTTAATAGGGTTCGTCCTTGGGCCAAGCAAGTGACTTGTGCCAAATTTCATCCAAATCGGATCATAAATGCGACCTGTACTTTGTTCACAAAAATACATGTATGGACATGCATAAATCGAGTCAAAAAGTGATTCTATGCATATTCTTAAAAGGAACCATTGGTCTATCCCGGGGGACCTGCCCCGCACATAATTTTGCACAACGTACAGAAGTTAGTGTAGAAGAAGTTCGAATGGCGGGCACGATAACTCAAAAACTAATAACCCAATCGATTCCAAATTTTTACACGTTTCTCTGCGAGTGTATAGCTATCGTATGAACTAGGATAAAGCCAATCGGTGAAGATCTTCCTAAGTTTTTAAATTGATTTTTGGTAAAAAAAATCGGCGATTTTCCAAAAATGTTTTTTCAAAGGTCCGTCATTTTGTTAATTTTAGAGCGAAGCCAATAATCCTAGTTCATACGAGAGTCAGACATGTACTCTTTCTAACACCGTTGGAATTTTCGGATTCCGATGTTCCAGTGTGTAGTTATCATGCCCGCCATCAAAAATAAGGACTTTTCTTTAATTACAAACCAGTGAGCCGAGCAGTATAGTCGGACGGGGCCGACCATAGGAAACCCTACACAACTTCCACGAAAATCTAACTTTCTGTGTTCTGAGATTGGGTAATACTTCACGGTATTTGCACCCTCTTGACCCGCTAGAGGTCAACAAATATTGCTAATATTCACTACATCCCTTCTAATTATTTGTACATATTCCCCTCATCATGGGTTGTGTTGTGATGTTCGGCTTTCAATTTTGGCCTAGAGATCGATTCGAAAAAAACACAAAAAATTAAGTTTTCGGTCCAATTCTTCCCAAAATTATTATCTGATCATCAACGAATGTTATAAGCGTTATCTTTGACCATACCTGGATCCTCATGGAAAATTTCATAGCGATCAATGCTATATTTCCACACTCTAGTGAGGTAATGGTAATGGTTAATGGTATTTAAGTCTAACAACCTCATCCGAGTACATACGACAATGTAATTGGTATCAATTTAAAGGACAAGCCCGCCTCTTAGATATACCATCAAGTTCTCGGGTCTTTGTCCTTCAGGGGTAAATATATATGATATAGAATACAAAATTTGTCATTTTTCACACAAAAGTCAGGGTTCATTGGACCCGCTAAATATTGACCGACCTTTATCAAAACGGGCATGCTTATTCTTTGGCCCAATCCCTTTCTCTATACAAAAATTCAATGTTTGGGTCATAATTGCGGCCTCTGGAGCGACCAGAAAAACCGACAAAAATTTAGTATTTGGTCCATTTCATCCCCTAAATATTAACCGATCTTTACCAAAAACAATAGGGGTCTTCATTGGGCCGAATCCTACATGCAAAATTTCGTGAAGATTGGACAGACGGACGGACGGATACACATGTCTAGATCGACTCAGCTAGTCGAGATATGACGATCGGTATACTTAAAAGTGGGTCTAGGACCAATATTTCGCGGCGTTACAAACTCTTGGGGCTGCACAAAGCTATAATACCCTGACAACATAGTTGTGTAGGGTATAAAAACAACAAGAAAGCAATAACAATTTTTTTTTTTTTAATTATTTTTCATCCCTTTTAAATCTTCAAATATATATGTGCAAAGTTACAAACCTTAACAAGCATTGGTATTGATTTACCAGCCCGTTGAAAATCTTGAAAAATTAAAATCGAAAATGGGAAAATGCGAGGTCTGCTAGGATGCATCTCTTGAATATAGCCAAAGTTGTATCATATAGTCGGCCCTGTCCGCCTTTACTACTTTGCTTACTGGTTTTTAATTAACTTACTAGGCACTACAGTTTGGAAATCCAATAAATATGACTTTAAAATTGTTTAACAATGAATTATAGTTCACATACTTATAGGTAGATGACCTCCAAACATTTTAAATTTTTATAAATATATCTTTAACATTAATTTGGCATTGGTTGTTACGTATGGTATTTTTTGGGGGGGTTTACTTATTTTTCTTTGTAAAATATGAACCACATAATTGTTGTACTTCATAATTTACATAAAACATGCATTTATATATACATATATATATATATATTTTTTTTTTCTTCTTTAATATTACATAGAATGTTGTTGCTGCTGTTGGTTATGTTCAGTTCTCATTAATTTATTAACAATAAATTCAAATAAGTAAAACAATTTTGAATGCAAAATAAAAAAACATAATTGAAAATTGGGTTACAATATTGTTATAATTAGCGTGCATATATTTGTTATTGTGGAAAGAGACAGAGGGGGAACCTGTCAACTTAATTCTTTTCTAAAGGTAATTTTTTTTAATCGCAGGTTAATTTCTTCAAAATATACACCCCAAATTAATAGTTACTAGAAAACTAGGACAAAAACAGTAGTTTTTCCAGAGAATTCATGATAAATTGTATAAGTTTTTTACCTCTACGTATAAAAACTTATAATAACGA
>NW_026884408.1:0-56385 GCF_032173495.1 Musca vetustissima | reverse complement strand
GTTTACGCTACATTTGCTCACCGCGACTCACTTGCATTCTAACTTTCGTTGTTTAAACTTGCTTTCTAACTTTCGTTGCTAAAACTTGCAATCTCGCTTTCGATCGAACACGCACGCATTAAGGTAAAGTTTTGTTTCATT
Source organism: Musca vetustissima (assembly GCF_032173495.1). NCBI lineage: Eukaryota > Metazoa > Arthropoda > Insecta > Diptera > Muscidae > Musca > Musca vetustissima. Next base: position 56,244 of record NW_026884408.1, on the reverse strand, counting down.
CGAAACTCATTAACTTGCCAAATAAAGTTTGAAAATACACTTAACCCAAACCTTGTTTTATTTTGTTTTTCTCTTTTTTGGTTTTTCTCTCCCTCCTCGGTATCACGCCAACACATGTCATCAGAGTTTTTTATTTCAAACTTTTTTTTCTTGTTTTACACCAAAATTCTAACATATTTGCATGAATCACATATGGATCTAAATAGAAAAATTAATTCTCTTTCTCCTGACTGTAGTATGAACTCATATCAATTTACTTTTAATTCGTCATTTCCATTTTTTCTGAAAATATTGTTGTTTTCATACATTTTTATACTTTGTAAAGTCAAATGTCACATATAAAAATTTGGAGAATTTTTTGTTTGAGTTTCCCCAAATCTGTTTCTTGTTGGGTACGCTAATTAGAACCAAGAGGAAAGAAATTCATATTGCATTATGTAGATAACAAAATTTACATCCTGCTGCATATATAAAAACTAGACAATTTTTTACTTTTCATTCATCATTTTCAATTTTACTAAAAAAAGTTTGAAAATTTTAAATATTTTCAAGCTGTCAAAATTAATTTATTTTCGATAAATGCTCTCAATTGTTAGGGATGGGACAAATTTCTTGGTTATTCAGAGAGTGATTCGAATTGAACTACGTACAAAAAATCGGTGTTCGCTCAGAAAATTTTGTATGGGGAACAAAGTAATTACTTCATAATTAAGGGTCGAACAACGAGTGAGAGAGCGAACAACGCTCGTCTGTACATGGCATAAAAATACTTTCCCCTTGTGTCGTTTGAAAAAATCTCCTTAGAAATTGTAGCCTTAAAAATATATATTTTTTAAATCTAAACTTATAACTGCAAAACCAGTAAGGAAAGTAGTAATGTCGGACTGGGACGACTATATAATACCCTCCACCACTTTGGGTATATTCTATATATGGGAAATTACAAAAATCTTTTAAATCCCTAGAAACTGCGGTTTGCAAGGTTATAACTCGCGAAATATGAACATATTGCATATAATTTTAATTCATTTCTATAAAATGAAGTGTTCTTGTCCAAATCTTAAAATATTGGTAATTAATAATAAGTTGGGCGGAAGCTGTAATGGTGGTAATGTAAAAACATAGGTGAAAATGTGTTGAAGCCAACGAGTTTTTTTGTGTTCCTTCCTGATTTGTGGCTAAACTACACAACACACGCACATGTGATCAGTGACTGAGTTGCAGAATACCCCATAGACAATATGGTTTTAATGTATGATTTTTTGATATAATCACTGCATCCACCCAAAACGGAAGCTGACATTTTAAAGCCGGATTTTCGGTGTTTTTTGAATTTTTCTTTTAATTAGAATGCGCATCCAGATAATGGACTAAACTAATTATATGATTGTACAACTCGTGATTTTGCTTCTTTGAAATTGGGTTCCAAAGACGAAAATTTGGTGCGTAATTTTTTATAAAAAAAAACATATTTTTTGAGTCTAAAATGAAGAAAGTCCGTTCAAATTCCGTGGATCCCCGCGTGATTTTAGTTTTTTTACGTGCCGGATCTAATGAGCCCATCCATGTTCAATTCCGCACAATAAAACGGCGGATATAGGTACCTTGAATGTGGGAAAAACTGCAAAAACTTATTTTGACAAATTCGCGTATATAATCGCGTTTTTCGTCTAATTGATTTCACATACATTCATTTCTGTGTTATCATATTCGCGAATCTGTGTGAAAATAGGTCAAAAATATATCGATACGCGAATAATATGCGTATTTTATTCAAAATCGACTGTGGAGGCACATCCGATCCTTTTAAAATAGGTGTCCTTTTGTGTATTTTCATAGGAGATTACTGAAATCGGATGCGCATAAAAATCGTATGCACGTTGCGCCATTTTTAGTCATCTTTAGGGTTTTTGCATAGTAAAGTGCATGGAGCGGCACACTTTGGCCGCTAAATGAAACCTCGAAAAAGTAATAATTATTGAAAGAGATTAATTCGGTTTATACGAAAACTGCATGCGCATCAACTGATTTCAACGAATACGCGAACTGTAAGCATTTTATTTGATCATTTTCATATACTGTAACTGCAATATATTTGGTCATTTTTAAAGTCAAAACTCTTAACAGAGGAATCTACCGATATTTAACAATCATCTCAAAGAATTTGTAGAATAAATCGTCACGTGTTGTAGAAGATCTAGACTAAACCGTATTATCTAAACCATACCAAAAAATCAAAAATTGAAAAAAACATTTTGTGGCAATTCAAAAATTAGTTTATTTCATTTTCAGATATCTTCATGCTTCCATTTTTTTTCGCGACAATTTAACCGTAAATCAATGTGATTTGGCAAGTATACAAAGAAAACAAATGTGTTTAACCATTTGTGAATAAATTCGCGAAGTACAACAAATAGGAATTCATTTTATTTATATTTGAAAAACAAGATCGCTATAACTTTCGTACGCAGCATCCGAATTTGTGAACGCGAATAGATTTCGAATCAGCAAATTTTTTTCTTAACCTATGAATGTGCTCGCCAAAAAAAAAAATTTTCAAAATTTTTTTATGGAATTTTAAAAGAATTTTGTAATTTCCTATATGTATCCTCGCAGATGTCGCCTTTTCAAAGGAACATTGACCTGAAATTAGACGAACTTAAATATGTGATCCTAATCTTAAGTGAACCAATTAACATTAATTCATACACATGTCTTTCTGCTAAACTGTATTTCATTAATTTCAGATACAATACAATGGGACACTTTTATGTAAGTCGATGTTCAAAATTTAATCTCAATCAGACACCCGTTCCAAATATATATGGAAGCTATGTTTGCATCTGTACAAATTTCAATAAAACGAAATAATGCCATTATATTCTCAATTTGATACGTTGTTCAAAATTTCGTGTCAATCGGACAAATATTAGGAGTTTGGTGCACAATGTACATAAAATTGGAAGAATCGATTTTCACGAAACTTTGCACACATCATTCTGGACTTAATTCAATACTTTATGCAAAATTTCGTGCAAATCGAAAGAAGTATAGGGCATTGGTACATTATTTACATAAAATCGGACGAAAAACTATATGTAAGCTGTATTTAAGGGAACCCCACCCATTCTCGATTTTAATTTTTCAAGATTTTCAATGGGCTGGTAAATCAATACCAATGCTTGTTAAGGTTTGTAACTTTGCATATATATATATTTGAAGATTTAAAAGAGAAGAAAAATAATCTGCAAAAAAATTTTGTTATTGCTTTGTTGTTTTTTTTTTTTTTTTGTAATTAAAGAAAGGTCCTTATTTTTGATGGCGGGCATGATAACTCCTCACAAGAACATTGGAATCCGAAAATTCCAACGGTGTTAGAAAGAGTACATGTATGGCTCTCGCATGAACTAGGATTATTGACTTCGCTCTAAAATTAACAAAATGGCGGACCTTTGAAAAAATATTTTTGGAAAATCGACGATTTTTGACCAAAAACCAAGCTAAAAACCAGTGAGCGGAGCAGTATAGTCGGACGGGGCCGACCATACTATACCCTACACAACTACCACGGAACTCAAATTTTCTTCGGATGTTTATTCCGAGTCTGGGCAATATTTCGCGATATTTTCACCCACTTGCCCGATTAGAGGTAAACAGCACCACTTCTTTACACTGACATATTTTCCGAATGTTACGATTATTCAGTACAGCTATTGTCCAGATTCCCTTCACCGTGGATTGTGTTGTGATGTTCGGCTTTCATTTGTGGTCTATAGATCGACTCGAAAATAACACAAAAATTAAGTTTTCGGTCCACTTCATTCCAAAATTATTATCTGATCATCACCGAAAACTGGAACCTCATGGAACATTTCAAAGTGATTAGGTGTAACTCCCACATCCGAGCACAGACGACGATATAATTGGTATTAATTTAAAGGTCAACCTCTCCTGTTGGATACATTGACAACTTCTTGGGTCTATGTCCTTCAGGAGTAAATATATACGCCATAGAATACACATTTTGTCATTTTTTCACACAAAAGTCAGGGTCCATTTGACCCGCTAAATATTGACCGATCTTTATCAAAACAGGCATACTTATTCTTTGGCCCGATCCCCTTCTCCATGCAAAATTTCACGATGTTTGGGCCACTATTGCGGCCTCTGGAGCGACCAGAAAAACCGACAAAAATTTAGTATTTGGTCCATTTCATCCCCTAAATATTAAACGATCTTTCCCAAAGACAATAGGGGTCTTCATTGGCCAGAACCCATCATACATGCAAAATTTCGTGAAGATTGGTCCATAACTGTGGCCTGCAGCGTGTTTACAAATTATAATGGACAGACGGACGGACGGACACACATGTCTTGATCGACTCAGCTAGTCGAGATATGACGATCGGTATACTTAAAGGTGGGTCTAGGACCAATACTTCGCGGCGTTACAAACTTTTGGGGCTGCACAAAGCTATAATACCCTGACAACATAGTTGTGCAGGGTATAAATAAGGAAGATCATCACCGATTGGCTTTATCCTAGTTCACGCGATAGCTATACACTCACAGAGAAACATGTAAAAATTTGGAATCGATTGGGTTATTAGTTTTTTAGTTATCGTGCCCGCCATTCGCAAAAGAGAAAAACGGGTTTAAAATTTGAGAAGCCCTTTAGCCGTCACTTGATGCTGACCCAATAAATCGGCTATATCTTCAAGAGTTCTTGAGATTTTCACTTGAAATTTTGTAGAAGCATTCTTGAATTAGTGTAGAATCGAATTAAATCAAAAAAATTGACCCCGAGAATGGGGGTCTGAACCGATTTTCAATTCTTCCATTAGCACACATCATTCTATACTCAATTCAGTACGCTATGCCAAATTTCATGCAAATCGAAAGATACATAGGGACTTTGGTGCACAACTTACATTAAATAGGACGAAAAAATATATAGGCGCTATATGTAAATCCGAACCGATTTCAATAGGAGTTTCAATAGTGGTTTTCCTTGTGTCAAGTAAATGAGCTGTGCAAAATTTCATCCAATACGGATCATAAATGCGACCTGTACTTGGCATACAATTTTACATGAACAGACGGACATACATGCATAAATCGACGCAGAAAGTTATTCTATGCATATTCTCAAAAGGAAAAGTTTTTCCTGCGCATATGATAAATTAGACCAATTTCGGTTGGGAAATGCCTCAGCTTCCGAATAACAAAATGTCAAATTATATCATTTTCGGTTAGAAAATGAAGCTAGAAGCCTCAAAATACCGAATTCTGGCCTGATTAGTTATATCGACATTATCTCAAAACATGAACCTATAATCATATTTTGTCTGCGCAGTTGATAAATTATACCATTTTTTAATTGGGAAATGCCTCAGCCTCCGAATACCAAAAATTGGACAAGATCGTTATATGGGGGCTATGTCAAAACATGGAGTAATAATTTTCCGCAAAAGCTGCGAAAACCAAGTATACCAAATCACGGCCCTATCATTTGCCAAAAGAATCTAAAACCAATCGATGTTTTACAAACGGAATTACAAATTTTATATTCATACACTGCACCTTATGGTTAAGGTTACAAAAACTCAAGTGTTTCCTTTGGATACCATTGCTATGAAATACTATTCGGTCAATTGCAAATCCCTGTTACGAAAAATTTCTCTGTAACAAAAACTGAATCGAAAAAAATCATTCCCACCGCCAATAGTCCTAATTACATTAGAACGATTTCTAATACAATGCCGGTAAATGGAATGGATGGGTATTCATTATTTTATGCAACCAATACGAATGAACACAAACAAATACTGTCTGGCTGACCTTTCGTCCTCTATGTACTATGTTGCACATTGGAAGGGTGAAGTGATGAAACCATAACATAAGCCAAGATATGACTACCAGTGTCAACAAAGACTAAACAACCGAATCGTATGCAAATTATGCAACCAATATCCTGTGAAGTAGCATTGCGCAACCAAAGCTCAAGGTACACACTCTCCAGCACTGTTTTCAAGTCATAACCATAAAATCTGTATTAAATGCAAATACACAGTTTTCCTACAATGATAGACAGTATCCGGCTCAAATATGATTGCAGTGTTCGATGTGAGTGTGTATATAACACAACATTTTTTTATTGAAAATTCTGTATATGAATAATTTTTTAATAAAAATATAGAAAACCCTGTGTTTAAAGCACACCCAAAAATATTTGTATAGAAAAACCATTATGTGTGAACCACCCATCAACTGAACCCAACAAAAAATCTTAATAGAAAATCGCCACAACAACCATAGTCGTTGACTGTGAAAATTGTTCCCGAAATCACCAGATGGACACTTAACAACAACAACATCATCATCAGATATGTAACATGGTATGTAAATGAAAAAGGGTAACCAGTCTGCTGCAGGAGGGTCGATACATTTTATTGTAGTGAAATATTAATTGACACTGAGTTTGCCCGAATGGCATATCTGCATTATCTACAGTTCACCACAATGAGATTGGTCAGAGGCGAAAAGACCGACGAAGGCAACCACAAGTGTACTGCACCTTAGTTCCATTGAACATGTATGGTTATGTCCATTATCTTCGGAAAAACCATGTGCGTCGGTGTGTGTGAGTGTGTGTCCAGCATTGTTGGGATTTGTTGCCTCACACAGTCAGTCCGAACTCCCCGAAGAGTGGCCGTATCGTTTACACGTATGGGTGGATAAAAATGCTATCTTCATGTTCAGATCTGTGTATACCAGTAAGAGGACTAATAATCGTAGATATCTCCTGTGCATCTCAACTAATCCATGTACACAGTACGGAACCACACATACGCACAAAATGGCAATATCGCTTAAACGAGCTGCCAAAAGCGAACACACATAAACACACATACACACGTTTACATTAGTTACGAGCATTTTGCCGTGTTTGGTCTCCATAGATTTTCATATCTTTAAATTCGAATTTCCATGTTCGTGTATTGTTTATGATGGGCCACCAGGGGTACCTCTTGTTACTACTACTCACTTGTGTAGATGTGCGTGTACATACAATTTACATCGATTGTACAATAGGGTGTTTATAGGATGTTGAGTTTTTTATGCCGCAACACTGTTTTCTTGAGTGGGGAAATGACAATCGGTGTCCTCGCCGAATCGAACCGTTCGTTTGTCTCTTTTAAAATGTAATCAATGTACAGGTCGCAATGTATAAGTTTACTCCATAAAGGCAGGGACGGAAGAATACTACCTGGCTGACATACTAGTTGACTGACTGACTGACTTACCGATTCATCAAAGCCCAGACAAAACTCTTAGTCCAAAGGTCAAAATTCGTACTAGAACGAAACGAAAAGTACTAAATGTAGTACCGTTAATATTTGGCGAACCGGTAGAGCTAGAAATCCGAAACGTAAATGTACTAAAATGTAGCATATTAACGGACAGAACTAAAAACTTGAAACTTGGAATGCGAATCAAGATTGAGAAGTAAGATCGATATAAGGAGGCGGTTTAGGAAGTGTGTACTCATGTATGGAAAAGTTCTAAACTGTACAAAATTTGGTACAATTTGAATTTTGATGCACGAATGGAGCTGCAATTGTGAAATTTTCCAATTAACGTTATCGTCGGAGTGTATGATTGGGATATGTAGGTAATTTGGATATTTATACGTATGAGCGCGATAGTTCTAAATGGAATTTATATTTGGGTGAACCGAAAGACCATTGTAAAATTCAAGGTATTTGGATAGTTTTGGAAATTCGTAATAATGTGGACTAAATGGTATTAAATTTGGTACACTTAGAATTTTAGGTGAACCGATAGTGGTGGAATCCTGAAAATTGGAGTTAGGATCACTGTTGGGGTGTCGGATAGAGATATGTAGGAAGTTTTGGAAATTTGTATCAATGTGTACTAAATGGCACAACTTAATTTTTGGTTGAACCGATAGAATTAGAATCCTGGAATTTGAAGTTAGAATCATTGTTGGAGTAGAGGATTACGGTACGGATGTAGGTTTGGAAATTTTTACTTACGGATACTAAATCCTACTAAATTTTATACAATTTGGACTTAGGTGAACCGATAGAGCTGAAATGCCAAAAATGTAGAATTAAGGGAACAACCCCCCCCCCCCCCCCCTCTATTCCCGATTTTAATTTTTCAAGATTTTCAATGGGCTGGTAAATCAATACCAATGCTTGTTAAGGTTTGTAAGTTTGCACATATATAATTGAAGATTTTGACTTAATTCCAATCTACACTAATTCAAGAATGTCCCTGCAAAATTTCAAGTTAAAATCTCAAGAACTCTTGAAGATATAGCCGATTTATTGTGTCAGCATCAAGTGACGGCTGAAGGGCTTCTCAAACTTTAAACGCTTTTTTCTCTAAACATTTTTTTGCGAATGGCGGGCACGATAACTCAAAAACTAATAACCCAATCGATTTCAAATTTTTACACGTTTCTCTGTGAGTGTACTGCTATCGTATGAACTAGGATAAAGCCAATCGGTGAAGATCTTCCTTATTTTTTAACTTGGTTTTTGGTAAAAAATCGGTGATTTTTCAAAAATATTTTTTCAAAGGTCCGCCATTTTGTTAATTTTAGAGCGAGGTCAATAATCCTAGTTCATACGAGAGCCAGACATGTGCTCTTTCTAACACCGTTGGAATTTTCGAATTCCGATGTTCCAGTGAGGAGTTATCATGCCCGCCATCAAAAATAAGGACTTTTCTTTGATCACAAAAAACAACAACAAAACAACAACAAAATTTTTTTGTAAATAATTTTTCTTCCTTTTTAAATCTTCAAATATATATGTGCAAAGTTACAAACCTTAACAAGCATTGGTATTCATTTACCAGCCCATTTAAAATGTTAAAAATAAAAAGTCGTGAATGGGGGGGGTTCCCTTAAAGGAGAAGAAAAATAATTTACAAAAAATGTTTGTTATTGTTTTGTTGCTGTTTTTTGTAATTAAAGAGAAGTCCTTATTTTTGATGGCGTGCATGATAACTCCTCACTGGAAAATTATAGGCGTTATCCTTGACCATAACTGGAACTTCATGGAGCATTTTAAAGCGATCAGCGCTATATTTCCGCCCTCTAGTGTGGTAAAGGGTTACAAAAAAATATCTGGTGCTTATGTAACCTGTAAATGTTTAAGTGTAACTCCGACATCTGAGTACATACGACCATATAATTGGTATCAATTTAAAGGCCAACCACTGCCTTTGGATATACCAACAACTTTTCGGGTCTATGTCCTTCAGGTGTAAATCTATACGCTATAGAATACAAATTTTGTAAGGGTCACATTTGACCCGCTAAATATTGTCCGATCCTTATCAAAACAGGCATGCTTATTCTTTGGCCCGATCCCCTTCTCTATGTAAAAATTCACGATGTTTGGGCCACTATTGCGGCCTCTGGAGCGACCAGAAAAACCGACAAAAATTTAGTATTTGGTTTATTTCATCCCCTAAATATTAAACGATCTTTCCCAAAAACAATAGGGGTCTTCATTGGGTAGAACATATCCTACATGCAAAATTTCGTGAAAATATAATGGACAGACGAACGGACACACATGTCTAGATCGACTAGTCGAGATATGACGATCGGTATACCTTTAAGTAAAGGTGGGTCTAGGACCAATATTTCGCCGCGTTACAAACTCTTGGGGCTGCACAAAGCTATAATACCCTGACAACATATTTGTGTAGGGTATAATAAGGAAGATCTTCACCGATTGGCTTTATCCTAGTTCATACGATAGGAGTACACTCACAGAGAAACGTGCAAAAACGTTGGAATCGATTGGGTTATTAGTTTTTGAGTTATCGTGCCCGCCATTCGCAAAAGAGAAAACGCGTTTAAAGTTTGAGAAGCCCTCGAGCCGTCACTTGATGCTGACACAATAAATCGACTATATCTTCAAGAGTTCTTGAGATTTTCACTTGCAATTTTGTAGGGACATTCTTGAGTTAGTGTAGATTCGAATTAAATAAAAAAAAACTGTTGACCCCGAGAATGGGGGGTCCCCTTATGACTACTTTTGGAATGTAAAATTGAGTTATGTAGGTAACTGTGGAAATTCTTACTTATGTATACTATATGGCACTAAAATTTGGTACAATTTTAAATTGGCGTGTAGTGTTGTGATATGGAGGTTGTTTTGGACATGGTACTCAGATTTTAATTATGTTCAATATTGGAGTGTATGTTGATTAGCTCTTCCGGCATATGCTGTTTTCTGCTGTTATTCTGATATGTAAAAACTTCAAATACTTCCCTTCAGACCAGAGATTGTCCGTCAGCAACAGTGACGTAAATGACCTACATTTCCGACCTGTAATACATACGTCAGAAACATCGGAAACCTACCCAAAACCGTTAGGTTTTTGACAAAATAGCTATTTCCATTAATCAATTATGGAATTACATAGACTTTACTCAAATCCCTATCAAATTTCAAAATTTTCTTCTCCAAAAAGTTTGGAATTGTTTATCTGTTCCAGTAATGTATAGTCAGATATATATATATATATATATATATACAAAATACCTGCATATGATAATGATATTCAAATAAATGACGTTTACTACACCACAATTTGATGACTTGTCATGTGGAATCCAATTTTCGAATATCTCCGAAGATTTCAGGTATGTGATGTAGCACACAGAATTTACCGTATTTTTAAAATCCCCAATAATATTTGACAAATAATATAATAAATTATATTAACCATGTTCCAGTGTAGCCTCACATGTCAGTAGTCCACACCATTCGGTATTTACACCCTAATGTTAATGTACAATTAAATATGTAAACAAATTGCACTACTTTCGTTCACTCCCTTCTTTTTGCCACTTATGTGGGATTTTCAAAAAAGGGGGATTTAGAAAGAAATTTTCGTTTGTATGGGCATCACCTATTTTTGTGGAAATGGTGTGGTAACAGGTACCGGATATTAATCGGATTTTATATCTGTTTTTACTTGCCTATGTGTGATTGATTGTTTTGAAATTATCTAAGCTAATATTATACTGCCAGGATTAAGCGAAACTGATAAACGAAATTTAAAAATGGATTAATGCTATAAGTCCATCATATTGTTTTTAAAGTTTGAATTTCTTCAATGAATCTATTCAGTATTCCTGCTTCTTTTTCTGTATACCCTTCACCACACAGTGGTACAGGGTATTATGTCTTTCTGCATATGTTTGTAATAGGCAAAAGGAAACGAGACAGACACATGGTTCCTTTTGAGCATATGCATTGAATCACTTTCTGAGTCGATTTACGCATGTCCGTCTGTCCGTCCGTCCATGTATTTTTGTGAACAAAGTACAGGTCGCATTTATGATCTGATTAAGATGAAATTTGGCACAGGTCACTTATTTGGCCCTATTGAAATTGGGAAAAATCGGTTCAGATTCCATGTAAATGGTGCACCAAAGTCCCCATATATATCTCTCGATTTGCACGAAATTTGGCACAGCGAACTGAATTAAGTCTATAATGATGTGTCTTAAGTTTCCTGAATATCGGTTCAGATTTAGATATAGCTCCCATATATATTTTCGTCCGATTTAATGTAAATGGTGCACCAAAGTCCCTATATATCGTTCGATTTGCACGAAATTTGGCACAGCTTAATGAATTAGGTATAGAATGATGTGTGCTAAGTTTCCTGAAAATCGGTTCAGATTTAGATATAGCTCCCATATATATTTTCGTCCGATTTAATGTAAATGGTGCACCAAAGTCCCTATATATCGTTCGATTTGCACGAAATTTGGCACAGCTTAATGAATTAGGTATAGAATGATATGTGCTAAGTTTCCTGAAAATCGGTTCAGATTTAGATATAGCTCCCATATATATTTTCGTCCGATTTAATGTAAATGGTGCACCAAAGTCCCTATATATCGTTCGATTTGCACGAAATTTGACACAGCGTACTGAATTAGGTCAAGAATGATGTGTGCAAAGTTTCGCGAAAATCGGTTCAGATTTAGATATAGCTCCCATATATATCTTCGTCCGATTTAAGGTAATTGGTGCACCAAAGACCCTATATATCTTTCGATTTGCACTAATTTTGGTATAGGGTACTGAATTAAGCCTGGAAAGATGTTGCTAAGCTTCGTGAAAAGATCCATAGCTTGGCCGATTGACACAACGTACTGTTTTTTTTTTAATTAATCTCTGGCAAGTTTCCCTGAAATCGGTTCAGATATAGATTTATAACAAAACGCGTCGTCTGTTAGGATACATATGTAAAATATACCCAAAGTGGTGAAGGGTATCATATAGTCGGCCCAGTCCGACTTTACTACTTTCCTTACTGGTTTTTATTTTATTTTGGAGGCATTATAACCTCCTCGTAAATAGAAACTAATTCCATTTTAATACCATCATTTTTTGTTTCTCGTAGTGCTACCAATTATAAATGGGATTTATTTCAATATTGTAATTTCCAATGTATAGTAAGGTGTGTATATTTTCATCTCAGCCTAACCTGTACCTCTCAGTTCAAAAAATTTTAACGAAAATAAATTCGAATCCCCAATATGTATTTCAATATTTAAATAATATTGATTAAAACAAAATAGTTCTTTTCCATTAAAATTTCGTTTGAATTTTATTTCTGTTTTTGTATAATTGTATTATTTTTGTTTTATATTTACATAGGTGTGTAGTATCACATTGAAGTGTTTTCCCCCCAACGACTTAAATTCGCAATTGAGTTGGTCGACTGACTCCCAGTGCTTGAGGATATAAAAATAAATAAAGTAACAATTGTTTGTATTGATTTTTAATATCATTTTATAGGGTTATGTCCTCACAAAAAGAGACAAAAACTACACAAACCACAGGAACAACACTGTCAAGTCGACATGCCTATATGTTGTACTGTACCGCTGTAGTAAATAAATGTTGAAAATATTTTAGGTCAATAAAACAAAAACGTTAATATAATATTCCATTACACCCTCTACAGTAAGGTGGAGTGTACATTAAATTTGTCATTCCGTTTGCAACTTCTCAAGATATTCGTCGGAGGCCCAAAGAACAAGGTAATTGTATTTTACCCTGTTTTTTGGGTCATTACTTAAATTAAGACGGTATTTAACCGTATTTGTTGAACCTTTAGCCAATACTGATCATTTTTCTTACAAAGATTTTCTACCCAATGATTTCGGTTGAAAATCCCAAAACAAAAACCAGTAAGGAAAGTAGTAGGGTCGGACTGGGCCGACTATATGATATCCTTCACCACTTTGGGTATATTTTACATATGTATCCTAACAGACGACGCGTTTTTGTTATATATTTGTATCTAAACCGATTTCAGGGAAACTTGCCACAGACTAATTTATATAACTTCAGTACGTTGTGTCTATCGGCCTAGCTATGGATCATTTCACGAAGCTAGACTAATTCAGAACCCTATACCAAAATTCGTGCAAATCGAAAGATATTTGGGGACTTCGGTGCACCAATTACATAAAGTCGGACGAAAATATATATGGGAGCTATATCTAAATCTGAACCGATTTTCACGAAACTTAGCAAACGTCATTCTAGACTTAATCCAGTACGCTATGACAAATTTCGTGCAAATCAAATGATTCTCAGAAATTTTGGTGCACCAATTACCTAAAATTGGATGAAAATATATATGGGAGCTATATCTAACTTTGAACCGATTTTCGCGAAACTTAACACACATCATTCTATACGTTATTCATTACGCTGTGCCAAAATTCGTGCAAATCAAAAGATTTCCAGGGACTTTAGTAGACTATTTACCTAAAATCGGCGAAACCATATATATGAGAGCTATATCTAAATCTGAACCGATTTCCACGAGACTTGGCAAACATCATTCTATACCTAATTCATTACGCTGTGCCATATTTCGTGCAAATCGAACGAGATATAGCGACTTTGGTGCACCATTTACATTAAATCGGACGAAAATATATATGGGAGCTACATCTTAATCTGAAGCGATTTGCACGAAACTTGTCACACGTCATTCTACACTTAATTCAGTACGCTATGCCAAAATTCGTGCAAATCTAATGATTTTCAGGGACTATGGTGCACCATTTACTTAAAATCGGGCGAAACTATATATGGGAGCTACATCTAAATCTGAACCAATTTTCACGAAACTTAACAGACATCATTGTCGACTTAATTCAGTACGCTGTGCCAACATTCGTGCACATCTAATAATTTTCAGGGACTTTGGTGCATCGATTACCTAAAATCGGGCGAAACTATATATGGGAGCTATATCTAAATTTGAACCGATTTTACCGAAATTTAGCACACATCATTGTCGGCCTATGCCAAAATTCGTGCAAATCGAAAGATATATAGGGACTTTGGTGCACCATTTACCTAAAATCGTGCGAAACTATATATGGGAGCTATATCTAAATCTGAACCGATTTTCCCGAAATTTAATTCGGTACGCTGTGCCAAAATTCGTGAAAATGTAATGATCTTCAGGGACTTTGGTGCACCATTTACTTAAAATCGGACGAAAATATATATGGGAGCTATATCTAAATCTGAACCGATTTTCTCCAATTTCAATAGGGTTCGTCCTTGGGCCAAACAAATGAGCTGTCCAAATTTCATCCAATTCGGCTCATAAATGCGACCTGTACTTTGTTTACAATTTAACATGGACAGACGGACGGACGGACATGCATAAATCGACTCAGAAAGTGATTCTATGCATATTCTCAAAAGGAACCATGGGTCTATCTCGATTATTTTTGCTTGTTACAAACATATGCACAAAGACATAATACCCTGTACCACAGTGTGGTGAAGGGTATAACCAGTAAGGAAAGTAGTAAAATCGGACGGGGCCGACTATATGATACCCTTCACTACTTTGGGTATATTCAACAGATGCATTCTAACATAACATTACCTATATATAACTATGAACCGACATAGATCAATCCATAAACATGTCATATCCCATATATTCGACCGACATGAAGTCGGGATATGGGATATGTCAGCATTTCTACATTTCTACAAAAATAATTACGCCACTCTGTACTCACTCACTATTGTGCAAAATTTCGCGTCAATATGACAAAAATGAGAAGTTTGCGACACCAATTAATTAAAAAAACCAGTGAGCGGAGCAGTATAGTCGGACGGGGCCGACCATGTTATACCCTACACAACTACCACGGAACTCTAACTTTTGCGTATGTTTATTTCGAGCCTGATCAATATTTCGTGATTTTTGCACCCTCTTGACCGATTAGAGATTAACATCACATCTTCCTTACAAATACATATTTTCCGAATATCTCAATATTCTGTTGTCTTGACCATACCTGGATTCTCAAGGAAAATTTCAAAGCGATGAGCGCTATATTTCCCTCCTCTATTGTGGTAATATGTTACTAAATAATATATGAATACGTAACCACCTGTAAATATTTACATGTAACTCCCACATCCGAGTACATACGACCATATAATTGGTATCAGTTTAAAGGTGAACCACTCCTCTTGGATATACTATCAACTTCTTGGGTCTATGTCCTTTAGGAGTAAATATATACGCTATAGAATACAAATTTTGTCATTTTTCACACAAAAGTCAGGGTTCATTTGACCCGCTCAATATTGACCGATTTTTATCAAAACAGGCATGCTTATTCTTTGGCCCGATCCCCGTCTCCATGCTAAATTTCACGATGTTCGGGCCATTATTGCGGCCTCTGGAGCGACCAGAAAAACCGACAAAAATTTTGTATTTGGTCCATTTCATCTCCTAAATATTAACCGATCTTTCCCAAAAACATTAGGGGTCTTCATTGGCCAGAACCCATCCTACAAGCAAAATTTCGGTATACTTAAAGGTGGGACTAGGACCAATATTTCGCGGTGTTACAAATTTTGGGGCTGCACAAAGCTATAATACCCTGACAACATAGTTGTGTAGGGTATAAAAAGCACAAAAAACTAAGTCTTCGGTCCAATAGATCCCAAAATTAATATCTGATCATCCCCGAAAATACTAGGCGTTGTCCTTGACCACAAGTGGAAAATGTCAGAGCGACCAGTGCCATATTTCCGCCCTATTGTGTGGTAATGGGTTACTAAATAATATCTCAGTACGTAAGCACCTGTAAATATTTACATGTAACTCCCACATCCGAGTACGTACGGCCATATAATTGGTATCAATTTAAAGGTCAACCACTCCTCTTGGATATACAATCAACTTCTCGGGTCTTTGTCCTTCAGGGGCAAATATATAAGCAATAGAATACAAAATTTGTAATTTTTCACACAAAAGTCGGGGTCCATTTGACCCGCTAAATATTGACCGATCCTTACCAAAACAGGCATGCTTATTCTTTGGCCCGATCCCCTTCTCCATGTAAAATTTCGCGATGTTCGCGCCATAATTGCGGCCTCTGGAGCGACCAGAAAAACCGACAAAAATTTAGTATTTGGTCCATTTCATCCCCTAAATATTAACTGATCCTACATGCAAAATTTCGTGAAGTTTGGTCCATAACTGTGGCCTGTATCGTGTTTACAAATTATAATGGACAGACGGACGGACGGACACACATGTCTAGATCGATTCAGCTAGTCGAGATATGACGATCGGTATACTTAAAGGTGGGTCTAGGACCAATATTTCGCGGCATTACAAACTTTTGGGGCTGCACAAAGCTATAATACCCTGTCAACATAGTTGTGTAGGGTATAATTATGTTTTCGGTCCATTTCATCCCAAAATTTTAATCTGATCATCACCGAAAATTGTAGGCGTTGTTCTTGACCATAACTAGAACTTCATGAAGAATTTCAAAGCCGTCAGCGCGATATTTCTCCCTCTAATGTGGTAATGGGTTACTAAATAATATCTGAATACGTAAGCACCTGTAAATATTTGACTGTAACTCCCACATCTGAGTAGATACATCACTATATTTGGTATCAATTTAAAGGCCAACCACTCCTCTTGGATATACAATCAACTCCTGGGGTCTACATCCTCCAGGAGTAAATATATATGCCATAGAATACAAATTTTGTCATTTTTCACACAAAAGTCAGGGTCCATTTGACCCGCTAAATATTGACCGATCCTTACCAAAACAGGCATGCTTATTCTTTGGCCCGATCCCCTTCTCCATGTAAAATTTCGCGATGTTCGCGCCATAATTGCGGCCTCTGGAGCGACCAGAAAACCCGACAAAAATTTAGTATTTGGTCCATTTCATCCCCTAAATATTAACTGATCCTACATGCAAAATTTCGTGAAGTTTGGTCCATAACTGTGGCCTGTATCGTGTTTACAAATTATAATGGACAGACGGACGGACGGACACACATGTCTAGATCGATTCAGCTAGTCGAGATATGACGATCGGTATACTTAAAGGTGGGTCTAGGACCAATATTTCGCGGCGTTACAAACTTTTGGGGCTGCACAAAGCTATAATACCCTGTCAACATAGTTGTGTAGGGTATAATTATGTTTTCGGTCCATTTCATCCCAAAATTTTAATCTGATCATCACCGAAAATTGTAGGCGTTGTTCTTGACCATAACTAGAACTTCATGAAGAATTTCAAAGCCGTCAGCGCCATATTTCTCCCTCTAATGTGGTAATGGGTTACTAAATAATATCTGAATACGTAAGCACCTGTAAATATTTGACTGTAACTCCCACATCTGAGTAGATACATCACTATATTTGGTATCAATTTAAAGGCCAACCACTCCTCTTGGATATACAATCAACTCCTGGGGTCTACATCCTCCAGGAGTAAATATATATGCCATAGAATACAAATTTTGTCATTTTTCACACAAAAGTCAGGGTCCATTTGACCCGCTAAATATTGACCGATCTTTATCAAAACATGCATGCTTATTCTCTGGCCCGATCCCCTTCTCCATACAAAATTTCGCGATGTTCGCGCCATAATTGCGGCCTCTGGAGCGACCAGAAAACCCGACAAAAATTTAGTATTTGGTCCATTTCATCCCCTAAATATTAACTGATCCTACATGCAAAATTTCGTGAAGTTTGGTCCATAACTGTGGCCTGTATCGTGTTTACAAATTATAATGGACAGACGGACGGACGGACACACATGTCTAGATCGATTCAGCTAGTCGAGATATGACGATCGGTATACTTAAAGGTGGGTCTAGGACCAATATTTCGCGGCGTTACAAACTTTTGGGGCTGCACAAAGCTATAATACCCTGTCAACATAGTTGTGTAGGGTATAATTATGTTTTCGGTCCATTTCATCCCAAAATTTTAATCTGATCATCACCGAAAATTGTAGGCGTTGTTCTTGACCATAACTAGAACTTCATGAAGAATTTCAAAGCCGTCAGCGCCATATTTCTCCCTCTAATGTGGTAATGGGTTACTAAATAATATCTGAATACGTAAGCACCTGTAAATATTTGACTGTAACTCCCACATCTGAGTAGATACATCACTATATTTGGTATCAATTTAAAGGCCAACCACTCCTCTTGGATATACAATCAACTCCTGGGGTCTACATCCTCCAGGAGTAAATATATATGCCATAGAATACAAATTTTGTCATTTTTCACACAAAAGTCAGGGTCCATTTGACCCGCTAAATATTGACCGATCTTTATCAAAACATGCATGCTTATTCTCTGGCCCGATCCCCTTCTCCATACAAAAATTCGCGGTGTCTGGGCCATAATTGCGGCCCCTGGAGCGACCAGAAAAATCGACAAAAATTTAGTATTTGGTCCATTTCATCCCCTAAATATTAACTGATCCTACATGCAAAATTTCGTGAAGTTTGGTCCATAACTGTGGCCTGTATCGTGTTTACAAATTATAATGGACAGACGGACGGACGGACACACATGTCTAGATCGATTCAGCTAGTCGAGATATGACGATCGGTATACTTAAAGGTGGGTCTAGGACCAATATTTCGCGGCGTTACAAACTTTTGGGGCTGCACAAAGCTATAATACCCTGTCAACATAGTTGTGTAGGGTATAATTATGTTTTCGGTCCATTTCATCCCAAAATTTTAATCTGATCATCACCGAAAATTGTAGGCGTTGTTCTTGACCATAACTAGAACTTCATGAAGAATTTCAAAGCCGTCAGCGCGATATTTCTCCCTCTAATGTGGTAGTGGGTTACTAAATAATATCTGAATACGTAAGCACCTGTAAATATTTGACTGTAACTCCCACATCTGAGTAGATACATCACTATATTTGGTATCAATTTAAAGGCCAACCACTCCTCTTGGATATACAATCAACTCCTGGGGTCTACATCCTCCAGGAGTAAATATATATGCCATAGAATACAAATTTTGTCATTTTTCACACAAAAGTCAGGGTCCATTTGACCCGCTAAATATTGACCGATCTTTATCAAAACATGCATGCTTATTCTCTGGCCCGATCCCCTTCTCCATACAAAAATTCGCGGTGTCTGGGCCATAATTGCGGCCCCTGGAGCGACCAGAAAAATCGACAAAAATTTAGTATTTGGTCCATTTCATCCCCTAAATATTAACCGATCTTTTACAAAAACAATAGGGGTCTTCATTGGCCAGAACCCACCATACATGCAAAATTTCGTGAAGATTGGTCCATAACTGTGGCCTGTATCGTGTTTACAAATTATAATGGACAGACGGACGGACGGACGGACACACATGTCTAGATCGACTCAGCTAGTCGAGATATGACGATCGGTATACTTAAAGGTGGGTCTAGGACCAATATTTCGCGGCGTTACAAACATTTGGGGCTGCACAAAGCTATAATACCCTGACAACATAGTTGTGTAGGGTATAAAAATTAAAAAATTAAAACCGAATTCAATGAAACTTGTCACATATATATAGGAGCTATATCCAAATCGGAACCGATTTGGACGAAACTTGCCGCACGTTAGGCTATACAGTAGACCACGGATATAAGAACATTCGAAAAAATAGAGAAATTAGTTCTTATAAGCGGGTTTTTCTAATATGAATGTATTTTATATAATAAATTGTTTCCTTATATGGGTGAAACATGTTCTTATGTCCGAGTTTTTCTTATATAAGATGTTCTTATAACCGTGGTCTACTGTACTAACTTCACCACATTGTGCACAATTTTATGAAGCGTGATCCCATTTTCACGAACACTAACACACATCATTCATTCTAGACTTAATTCAGTAGTCCAAATTTCGTCGAAATAGAATGATATATAGGGACATCATTCTAAACATAATTCAGTACGCTATGCCAAATTTCGTTCAAATCTAAAGATATACAAGGATTTTGGTACTCCACTTACATTAAATCGAACGAAAATATATATGGGAGCTATATTTAAATCTTAACCGATTTTCACGAAACTTAACACATATCATTCTAGACTTAATTTAGTACTCTATGCCAAATTTCGTGCAAATCAAAAGATATATAGGTATTTTGGTGCACCATTTACCTTAAATCGGACGAAAATATATTTGCGAGCTATATCTAAATCTGAACCGATTTTTACGAAAATTAACACTCATCATTCTAGACTTAGTTCAGTACGATATGCAAAATTTCGTGCAAATCGAATGATATATTGGGGCTTTGGTACTCCATTTACATTAAATTTACATTAAATGGAAGCTATATCTAAATCTGAACCGATTTTCAAGAAACTTAACATTCATCTTTCTAGACTTAATTCAGTACGCTATGCCAAATTTCGTGCAAATCGAAAGTTATTTAGGGACTTTGGTGCACCATCTACATAAAATCGGACGAAAATATATATGGGAGCTATATCGGAATCTGAACCTATAAAAAGTTTTTGGCGAAATATTTTAAGTCTCAAATACTTTTTTTCACAGACACTTATGCTGAACCCCTATAATGAACTTTTATTTTGAACGTATTTCTAAAAATAGATGTTCATAATATGCTGCAAATATATTTTTTCACCATCAAAAAACCGAGCAACACTCATTACAGGCACTTCGATGGCAAAATGCGGTAAAAATATCCAAATAAGAAACGAAATTATGCCAGGTTCTTTATATCAAAAAAAGTTTCCAAATACCCGAAATACCAAATTACAGGCATGGTATAATAACAAGATATAGGTTAATGGTATCTGCTGACTACAATTTTTCTCAGCTCTATGACACTAGACTACAGATTTGTTAATTTCGTCAAGTAAACCTACCTATTGTTATTGTACCATTATTATAGGTCAGTGGTGGGCATAACAAAATTGAGAGTATGCGTGAGTGAGCGTAACTGAGAATTTACCATTAAAAACGACTGACGAAAAGAGAAAAATGAGAATGCATATTTAACCATGGACGCTCGGTTACGGTAGCGTATATGGATAAGCATCCCTGTAATAGGTACTTCAATAGTAAAATGCGGCTAAAATCTTCAAAATACCGTCCGTCTGTGGATCCATGTTAAATTGTAAACAATGTACAGATCGCATTTTGGTTAAAATTTGGCACGGCTCACTTATTCGACCCAAGGACGAACCCTATTAATAACTATATTGTCCTCTTTAACACATCGAAAACCAATTTTTTGGGATTTTTGGGAAGGGGGAAAACGATATGTTGCAAACGGAATGGCAAATTTAATACACAATTCACTTTACGAATATCTTACCAATTATTATTCCAATATATGGTCCAGCATACATTTTTGTTGGAATGATTCAATCGTATGTATATGCAAATATATGTATGTACATAAATATACACTTCATCTATGTATTTTCATAAATATTTATACAATTACAATTGAATGACCACACACATTCAAGCACGCATACATATGTAGCTATGTCAGTTATATGTTCATACAAGTAGAATTGTTTTTAAGGCCCACTCTTCTACGAACAAAACAGCAACAGGAAGAAGAAGACGAAGTAACTTCTCCAATTACACATTGCAAATTGTTGTATCTTCAATGTCAATTTCATAAATATTTACAAATGGAAATAAAAATTGTATCGAACTAGTACAGAAAATAGTTTCAATATAATTGCCTAACAGCCGAGTTTCTTAAATATACTTATTTTGATAGGTATGTATATATTTGACGTGTGTGTCTGTGTAGTATCAATGATATTTTATATCTTACGAATTTGTGATATTTTGATTGGGCAATATTGAAATAGGCCAGACTCACTAAAGTACCATACACTAAATTTTCAAATTATTTATGGTATTATGTCGTTGTACAAAAGGAAGTAAAATAGAATAATTACTTTTGATATTATCTTTCATTATTGACAGCATCCCTTTATTTTCATTATAAAATAAATGTTATTATTATTATTTTTAATTCCAAAATGACGCATCTTATTGGAAAATGAGTCGGTCTCGACCAACATTGGTATTTTCATTTCCTTTCCAATAAGAGTTAAACGGTAGTATGTGCTTCGACGAATTTCGATGGCTGTATTTCTATTTACATTTTCTTTCAGTACCTTCTTAATTTATCCACGCAACAGCTATGACCTGGTATTCAACCGTGCGAACTATTTACTAGTGTCTCTTTTGTGTCCAACAATAGATGCGACAACAAACATAAGGTGCTCCATTCTAACGGAAACAATTGAACTGCACTCCATACAATCAAACAATGACGGGTCTGTACAGTTGAATGAGTTACTCGATTGAAACGAAGATGCCACTATTTATACCATTCACCACACTGTGATACAGGGTATTATGTCTTTGTAACAAGCAAAAGGAAACGAGATAGACACATGGTTCCTTTTGAGAATATGCATAAAATCACTTTCTAAGTCGATTTATGCAAGTCTGTACGTCCGTCTGTATGCCCATGTTAAATTGTAAACAAAGTACATGTCGCATTTATGATCCGAATTGGATGAAATTTGGCATAGGTGACTTATTCGGCTCAATTATGAACCCTATTAAAATTGGGAAAATTCGGTTCATATTTAGATATAGCTCCCATATATATTTGTCCGATTCAATGTAAACGGTCCCTATATATCTTTAGATTTGCTCGAAATTTGGTACAGCCTAATGATTTGGGTCCAGAGTGATTTGTGTTAAGTTTCCTGAAAATCGGTTCTTAGATATAGCTCCCGTCCGATTGAATGTAAATGGTGCACCAAAGTCCCTATATATCTTTCTATTTGCACGAAATATGACACAGCGTAATGATTTAGGTCTAGAATGATGTGTGTCAGGTTTCTTGAAAATCGGTTCAGATCTGGATATAGCTCCCATAATTTAATGTAAATGGTGCACCAAAGTATCTATATATCTTTCGATTTGCACGAAATTTGGCACAGTGTTATGAATTAGGTCTAAAATGACGTGTGTCAAGTTTCTTGAAAACCGGTTCAGATTTGGATATAGCTCCCATATATATGTTCGTCCGATTTAGTGTAAATGGTGCACCAAAGTCCACATATTTCTTTCGATTTGCACGAAATTTGGCATAGCGAACTGAATAAAGTCTAGAGTGATGTGTGTTAAGTTAATCGATTCAGGTTTAGATATAGCTCCCGGCCGATTTAATGTAAATGGTGCACCAAAGTCACCATATTTCTTTCGATTTGCACGAAATTTGGCATAGCGTACTGAATAAAGTCTAGAATGATGTGTGTTTAGTTTCCTGAAAATCGGTTCAGATTTAGATATAGCTCCCGTCCGATTTAATGTAAATGGTGCACCAAAGTCCCTATATATCTCTCGATTTGCACGAAATTTGACACAGCGTAATAAATTAGATCTAGAATGATGTGCGTCAGGTTTCTTGAAAATCGGTTCAGATCTGAATATAGCTCCCATATATATTTTCGTCCCATTTAATGTAAATGGTGCACCAAAGTCCACATATATCTTTCTATTTGCACGAAATTTGGCATAGCGTACTGAATAAAGTCTAGAATGATGTGTGTTATGTTTCGTGATATCAGTTCAGATATAGATATAGCTCCAAGATACAGTTTCATCCGATTTTAAGTAAAAGGTGCACAAAAGACCCAAAGTTAGGCCGTTGGCTACAAAATTTTGCACAACGCACTGACATTTATATTGCCAAACGTTTGCAAAATTTTTCTCCCGATTTTAAATAAATGATGTACCAAGAACACGCAATGTGGCCGATATGCACAAAACATACTGACATTTGTATAACCTAACCTGTGACAAGTTTCTATTAAATTGGTTTATATTTCGATATAGCTCTTATATATACTTTCGTCCGATTTTAAGTAAATGGTGCACCAAACTTCTCATGTTCATCAGATAATTATCCAAATAATCAACGGGTGTCCGATTGATATTTGCTTTAAATTGATTTACAATGTTAGGATTCATCTCATGAATATACCCAAAGTGGTGAAGGGTATCATATAGTCGGCCCCGTCCGACTTTACTACTTTCCTTACTGGTTGTGCATATGTTTGTAACAGGCAAAATGAATCAAGATAGACCCATGGTTCCATTTGAGAATATGTATAGAATCACATTCTGAATCGATTTATTTGGCTGTTTACCAAATTAAGTCTAGAATGATATGTGTTAAGTTTCGTGAAAATCGGTTCAGATTTAGATATACCTCCTATAAATATTTTCTTCCGATTTTATGTAAATTGTGCGTTAAAGACCCAAAGTTTGTCCGATTGGCACACAATTATACACAATGTATGGATTGATGTCAATCGGTTCCATTATAGAAAAAATAACATATTCAAATTCGTTCAATTTCATCTCAATGTTCCTTCGAGGGAACATAGGCAAGAAATTGTTAGGATGTAGAATATACACAATGTGGTGAAGAGTATAATATAGTCGGAAACTTAGAAAGATGTAGAAAAGGGTTTTGGAAATTCGACCTATAAGTGTACGAAAAGTACTAAACTTTACTAAATTTAGTTCTAATTGTGTATATATTGAACATATATATATTTATGTTGAGTGTTCTTTCGACCTTTTTTGTTGATATTCCAGTAATGAGATTCTTTGAGCTTGAGGTCTTTTGTTAAATTAGTTTATTTATTCAAATATTTCCCGATATTTCGCAATTATCAAATTGCATCTTCAGGGGTGATCTATTTAAGAAAACATACATTTAATATTATTATCACAGCATATTAGTGTAGTCACAAAATTGTTGTTACATATTTTCAAAAAAGAGATTTCTTACATCTACATAATAATAGTCAGGTTTTTCTTAATAGCTAATGTAGTTGTACTACAATTGTCTATAGTTGATATTGCACTGATTATTCCCATGTATTGCACGACCTCTTCCTTGTCAAATGTCGATAACAATATGCTGCATTATCGGTATCGCTTTTATAATTTATTTTTAAGTTTGTTGGTATGTTATTAATATGTAACATCTCCAATGTTAACCTTCTGTTGTAATTGTTCTCTGACTGTAATACCCGTATGTTGTCAAAGTTTGGTATGTGATTATTAAGTTTACAGTGTTCTGCAAGAGCGGTTTTTTAATTGTTCTTATGGTTCCTTAATTTTATGTCTGATTTGTGTCCGGATAATCTTGTTTTAAGTTTGTTTTTCGTGGTACCCACATACATTTTTCCACATTTTTCATCTTTCGATCCATCACATTCAATACGGTATATAACGTTATGTCTATCAGTAATAGGAATTTTACTTTTAGTATTAGTAAATAAGCATTTGAGTGAGCATTTGTCCTAGTTGCTATCTGCAATTTATCTTTGTCATATAGACCAGAGTTTTGGAATCATTCAGATATTCCCGGAATATAAATCATTGATTTATACTGTTTTTCTGTTTTCTCCTTTGTCTTTGTCATGTTATAATTGGTTAATAAATTTTCTATTATTACTTTTGGGAAACAGTTTTTGGTTAGTATTTTTCGTATTTTATGTTTATTCTTTTCATGGAACTTATTGTCGCTGATATTTAATATTTTGTTTATAAGATTTCTTCCTGTGTTAATAATGATTTGTTTAGGGTGTTTTGAATAGAAATTTAATATGCGACCAGAGGCGGTAGGTTTTTGGTACCAATCAAGTTCAATGCTGCCATCTTTTCTCCTTATAAGCATGTCGAGATACGGGATGGAACCATTATTTTCTTCTTCCATGGTAAATTTTATGTTATGGTTGAAATTGTTGAAAGTCGTCAGGGTGTCTTTTATTGCATCTCTCCCAATAGGTCATCTACGTATTTCGTCAATATCACAGGTTTCGTCTTCAGTTTTTCCATACAGGTGTCAAGTAGTTTCTCCATCACTATATCAGCTACAATCGGAGAAGCAGGTGAACCCATTGGTAGTTCTTTCTTTTGTTTATATATCTTATTCTCATATTGAAAATATCGGTTGTCTTTGATGAAGAACTTAAGAATACTAAAAAATAAGCTCTTTGTCATATTGGTGTATTCTTTAATTTCATCCCATTTTCAGCTATTATTTCTAGTCCAAGGTCTACTGGTATACTTGGAAAAAGTGATACCACATCAAATGACACCATCCGCTCATTGTCCTTAATCGTCAAGTTTTGTATTTTATATCTAAATTGCAACGAATCCCTTACATTGTATTTTGAGTTTTTTGTCAAATTTTTTAGAATGTTTACAACGTATTTGCATAACATTGTTGATGGTGATTTCACTGACGAACATATCGGTCTCAAGGGGTAATTTTCTTTATGGATCTTGGGTAGTCCATATAGTCTTGGTGCAATAGCCACGTCCGTTTTAAGTCTTTTTCTTTCTATTGCCGATATAATATTGTTTTTGAATAATTCTTCAACGAGTTCATTATTTTTCTTGGACAAATTTGTTGTGGGGTCTTTGATTAATCGTTGATAAGTCATCATGTCACCTAATATGTCGTTAAAACAAGATTATCCGGACACAAGTCAGACATAAATTTAAGGAACCATAACAACAATCAAAAAACCGCTCTTGCAGAACACTGTAAACTTAATAATCACATACCAAACTTTGACAACATACGGGTATTACAGTCAGAGAACAATTACAACAGAAGGTTAACATTGGAGATGTTACATATTAATAACATACCAACAAACTTAAAAATAAATTATAAAAGCGATACCGATAATGCAGCATATTGTTATCGACATTTGACAAGGAAGAGATCGTGCAATACATGGGAATAATCAGTGCAATATCAACTATAGACAATTGTAGTACAACTACATTAGCTATTAAGAAAAACCTGACTATTATTATGTAGATGTAAAAAATCTCTTTTTTGAAAATATGTAACAACAATTTTGTGACTACACTAATATGCTGTGATAATAATATTAAATGTATGTTTTCTTAAATAGATCACCCCTGAAGATGCAATTTGATAATTGCGAAATATCGGGAAATATTTGAATAAATAAACTAATTTAACAAAAGACCTCAAGCTCAAAGAATCTCATTACTGGAATTGAACATATATAGCTAGAATCTTGAAAATTGAAATATAATACAGGTTGGGAAGTAATGTTGATGTATGGAAATGGTTTAAGATATTCGTACTTATGTGTATAAACATTACAAAATGGTACTAAATTTGGTACTATTTGCATTTAGTTGAGTGTATAGGGATGGAATGCTGAAAATAGGAATTGGGATTACTATTGGAGCACATGATTGAGGTAGCATTAAAAAATCGAGCTTACGTGTACGAATAGTACTAAATTGTACTAAATTTGGTGCAACATGGATTTAGGTTAACAGGTATAGCTGGAATCTTCAAATTGAGAATTAAAATGACTGCTGGAGTGTAGGATTGAGGTAGTTTAAGAAATTCGTATTTATTGGTACGAAAAGTTTTATATGGTACTAAATTTAGTACAACTTGGATTTTGCTTGAAAGGATAAAGCTGAAAACCTGAAATTTGGACATAAGATTACTGTTGAAGATTGAGCTGTAGACACACCTTTGGAAATTCGTATTTATGTGTACGAAAATTACTAAACGGCACAAAAATTGGTACAATTTGGATTTGGGTGAACGGAGAGAGCTGGAAACCTAAAATTTGGAATAATGGTTGCTGTTGGAATATTGAATTGAGATATGGAAGCATAGTATTAAAATTACTGTTAGAGTGTAGGATTGAGGTAGTTTAGGAAATTCTTAATTATAGAAACAAAAAGTACTAAACGGTACCAAATAGTTTACAAATTGTATTTGTGTGAACGGATAGGACTGAGATTCTGAAATTTTGAATTAGTATTACAGTTAGAGTGCAGGATTGAGATAAGTCAGTAGTTTGGAACATTTGTCATTATGTGTACTAAATGGTACAAAATTTGGTACAATTTGGATTAGAGTTAACGGATAGAAATGGAAAACTTATGATTGGAAGGAAAATTACAGAATTAAGGTAGTTTTGGAATTTCGTACTTATGGACAATTAATGGTACTAAATATTGTACATTTCGTTGTCTGTGAGCGGGAATCCTAAAATTTGAAATTAAAATTAGGGTTGGAGTGTAGGAAGGGGCATGGATGTAGTTTTAAAAATGCGTAATTATGTGTACTAAATGGTACTAAGTTTAGTACAATTTCGATTTGAGAGAAAGGATAGAGATGGAGAAAAATAAAATTACTGTTATGGGACAGGATTGAGACATTGTTGTAAATTCAAACCCATAAGTACGAAAAGTACTAAATGGTACTAAATATGCTAAAATGTAGATCTATGTGAACGGGTAGGGCAGGTATCCTAGAAATTATGATAAAAATTACTGTTGCAGTGTGGAATTGAGGCAGTTTTAGAAATTCGTACTTACGTCTATGAAAAGTAATAAATGGTACAACTTGGATTTTAGTGAACGGATAAAGCTGGAATCTTTAAATGCAGACTTAAGGTTATTATTGGAGTGCATGACAGAGGTAGTTTTGGAAATTCGTACTTTGGGTACGAAAAGCACAAAATTTGTACAATGTGGACTTTGGTAAACGGGTCCTAAAGTTGCAACTTAGAATCCTAAAAGTTGTAACTTAGAATCCTAAATATTGAGGTTTGAAATATTGAGATAGGGTTTGAATATGGGTACAAGAAATGGTATTAAATATGGTATATTTTGGTCTTTAATGAACAGACAAAGCTAAAATTCTTAAATTTGGAATTACAATTATTATTTAAAAGCAGAATTGATTTACATTTGGCAATTTGTATTTATGAGTACCAAAAGAACTAAATTTGGTACAATTTGGACTTTGGTGGAATTAAGATTAGTGTGTAGGATTGATGTAGTTTTATAAATTCTTACTTATGGGTATAAAAAGTACTAAATGGTACTAAATTTGAAGTTTGTTGAAGTGTAGTATTGAGCTATGGAGACAACTTTAGAAACTCGAATTTATGTGTTCGAATAGTAAATAGAAAATTCAAACATTAGATGTAGGAAAAGAGGTGGAATACAGAACTATAGTACAACAAATTATACAGTATTCAAGATTTTTTTTTTTTTTTTTTGTATTCCCTTTCCGCATACGAAGTAGCGGGCACCTTGCTAGTTCCTTTATAAATTAACATTTAATACAAAGCCAAATTACCAGAATCCCCATATGTGTTTCCCCCTTTATTCTATCAAACTAAACCAACGTTTATTCATAAGGTAACAAGGAGGCGAATTCGAAGTCTTCACTGAATATCAAATTTATTGTTTGAAGAATAAATAAACAAAACCTATTTTTATTCGAACCAATATTTACGTGCAAAATCTTATCAATACACTTTTTTTGAAAGATATTTCGAATTTTTATCCTGTTCTGGTTTGTATTCGCCTCCCTGTTAACCCTATGAATAAACATAGAACTAAACAAATTGAAATAACTTTTTAACTTTATTTATTTATTCATTCAAAAAAACAAGAAATATACTCACACATTTCTAATGAAATCAACAAAAATAATTATTAAATTGCACAACTTAACTTCTTAATTATGCCAGGTCCACAAATTTCCTCATTTTCCATATCAACCCAATGAATTCCCCTTCGACCAGTTGACAAGACTAAACGTGTTGTTAATTAAATGAATTATTAATGACATTTGCGGGGATTCGCAACTGTGTGAAAAACCACAACAACGACAATAAACACAAACCAAAAGCAAAAAAAAAAAACAAATAATAACAACATGATACAATTGAGTTTCTCATCAGAGGGTACCTTTGCCGGCACCTCAACACAGGTGTACGTACATACAGTGGTGCCTAATGCTATTTGCTTGGTGTTTCTGCAAGGAGGGTAAACACTGAGTGAAAGTTTCACAATTTTGTTCGCCCATGTTATGTTATTAAAGTTCAAGAAAATAAATCGAACAGATATCACTCCTCGGAGTCTTCACATATAGATATCATTTTATGCTGGTAGCAGGAAAAAAAAAATCAGGGACATCATAACGTATGCAACCGCAAAATTTATTCATACGGATATACCCGAAATGGTACTTTCTTTCTCAGTAGGGACACTTAGACTAGAAAATGAGGGACCTCAGGCTGGAGGTCAGCTGATTAGCCACATCTGATGTTCTACAACATTGGAACCGGTATGAGTAAATTGTGTGCAATAGTTGCGTCGCTATCGAAACCTTGAAAAATACGTTATCGGAAGAGGTGCGTTAGTTATTTTAACCTGAATTTGGGGCATTGATCTTCCTGCATTAGATAAAACTTGAAATTAAAGTACCATTAATACTTATGACCACAAATATTTATACCCTCAGCCTTATGGCTAATAATACGGTGAAAATGTGCCTCATCGAAATATTGGTTTTAGACCCCATGTTTCTTTGGACCAAATCCGTTTCAGAAAATTTGGAATCGATTTACACATGTCCGTCCGTCCTTTGTCTGTCTGGCTGGTGCGCACGATAACTCTCGAAGGGAATAATCAATTTCATCCAAACTTTGCACAGCTTAATATTTCTTCCAAACTTAGTGTAAGTTCGAAGATGGAGAATATCGGTCCACCTCTTATGGTACCTCCTCCAGAAAATGTTCAAAATCGTGCTAAAAAAATTAATATTTATAAATCAAATTTCAGGCTAATGGAATGTCCGATTTTAATCAAACTTTGCACAATCTATTATTTTTACACAAGCCTAGATCAAGTTTGAAGATGGGACCAATGGGACCTTCTGGTACCTCCCCAACAAGTCTTCAAAATTTTCAATATTCATAAATACTATTTCAGTGAATGGAATGCCCAATTTGAACCAAACTTTGTACACCCTTTTATCTTTACCAAGCCTAGATCAAGTTTGAAGATTCGACCCATTGGTCCAATCCTTATTGGTATCTCTCCCATAAAGGTCAACATTTTCAATAGTTATAAAGCTTTGCACAACCTAGATCAAGTTCACTCCTTCTGGTACCTCCCCACAAAAAGTCAAAATTTTCAATATTTAAAAATCTAATATTAGGCGAATAGAATGGTCGATTTGAACCAAATTTTGCACAATCTATTATCTTTACCAACCCTAGATAAAGTCCGAAGGTGGAACCCGTCTGCCCTCTCCTCTGGTACATCCTACAAAAAGGGTGAAAATTATATATGTTATCAACATAAAATCCGCAAACCATAGGGCGTGGGTATACATCTTTCGGCAACACCGACTGGCACTGTTTTACTTGTTTTAAAGGCTATTTAATAAACCAATGTGCGTATTGGTATCCATGTATGTGCAAATTTGTATATGTATATACATAGGAACTGTATACACATGGCGAAATTAACACCGGGATTGCCATTGTTGTCATTAGACTCCACACCTACGACAAGTGTGTAATGCTCGTCGGTATCTATCGGATGCGAACATTTCGTATGGAAACATTTCTCACATTTTTTCCAGATGTTTCCAATACAAATGCCATATAATATAATTTCTACTTATATTTTGGGTTTGAAATGTGCGACAACATGGGTCTAAATATATCCCTAGATATGCGGCCCAGTGCAACTTGGCTCATATCAGATTGGATAACTAATCTAACTAAAGCTTTAAATTTTAAAATCATATGTAGTCTTCTATTTTTAAATTTCTAATTATTCAAAATACGGGGTATTTAAAAAAAATACGAGAATTTCGCGTTTGAAATTAAATATCATTTATTTCATAATGAAACCAGTAAGGAAAGTAGTAAAGTCGGTCTGGGCCGACTATATGATACCCTTCACCACTTTGGGTATATTCTACATATGTATCCTAACTGACGACCCGTTTTTGTTATATATCTATATCTGTACCGATTTCAGGAAAACTTGCAGAGACTAATTTATATTACTTCAGTACGTTGTGTAAATCGGAATAGCTATGGATCTTTTCACGAAGCTTAGCATTCTCATTCTAGACTTAATTCAGTCCCCTATACCAAAATTGCGTGCAAATCGAAAGATATATAGGGGCTTTGGTGCACCAATTACATAAAATCGGACGAAAATATATATCGGAGCTAGCACACGTCATTCTAGCATTAATTCAGTACGCTATGACAAACTTCATGCAAATCGAATGATTTTCAGAGACTTTGGTGCACCAATTAACTAAAATCGGATGCAAATATATATGGGAGCTATATATAAATCTGAACCGATTTTCACGAAACTTTGCACACATCGTTCTAGACTTAATTCAGTACGCTATGCCAAAATTCGTGCAAATGAAAAGATTTCCAGGGACTTTGGTGCATCAATTACCTAAAATCGGGCGAAACTATATATGGGAGGTATATCTAAATCTGAGCCGATTTACATGAAACTTAGCGCACATTATTATTACGCAATTCACTACGCTATGCCAAATTTCGTGCAAATCGAAAGATATATAGGGACTTTGATGCATCAATTACCTTAAATCGGACGAAGATATATATGGGAGCTATATCTAAATCTGAACCGATTTTCACGAAACTTTGCATACATCATTCTAGACCTTATTCATTACGCTGTGTTAAATTTTGTCCAAATCAAAAGATATATGTGGACTTTGGTACACCATTTACCTTAAATCGGACGAAAATATATATGGCAGGTATATCTAAATCTGAACCTATTTTCACGAAACTTTGCATATATCATTCTAGACCTTATTCATTACGCTGTGCCAAATTTCGAGCAAATCGGAAGATATATTGGGACTTTGGTACACCATTTACCTTAAATCGGACGAAAATATATATGGGAGCTATATCTAAATCTGAACCGATTTTTCCCAATTTCAATAGGGTTTGTCCTTGGGCCAAACAAATGAGCTGTGCCAAATTTCATCCTATTCGGATCATAAATTCGACCTGTACTTTGTTTACAATTTAACATGGACAGACGGACGGACGGACATGCGTAAATCGACTCAGAAAGTGATTCTATGCATATTCTCAAAAGAAACCATGTGTCTATCTCGTTTCCTTTTGCCTGTTACAAACATATGCACAAAGACATAATACCCTGTACCACAGTGTGGTGAAGAGTATAAAAAGTCCCCAAATTTGAGGACTTATTTCAATTTGTATTTGGTTTGGTTCAGTTTCAAATGGCCTGAATTCAAAATATAAATAGCAAACGTCGTATCTCAGTTAGTCTAGAGTACTGTGTTAACTTTGAAAATGTGTAACTGTTGTTGTGCAAAGACGGCGTGATTTTTATTTCATTCGATGGATTTGCAGTGGAAATGAAAATTAAGGAAACAACCAGAACCGTTCTTTGTAAATTCCACCATGAGGTCTGTAGGGACACTTATATGAGGTGTTATGTGAAAACATTCTCCTTTTGAATTTTCATTTAAAACCTCTAAAGTCACAAAATATAGCCACATTGGTTGGGGCTGGAACGATCAAAATATCTATGATAAACCAATAGCAATACAAAAGGACCGTGTCAAAACATAAGTACCGTGTCATATGGACACAATTGAAAAATTTCTGCGAAATAGTTTTTCACCTTCCTAAAACAGGAAACCT
Source organism: Musca vetustissima (assembly GCF_032173495.1). Lineage (NCBI taxonomy): Eukaryota > Metazoa > Arthropoda > Insecta > Diptera > Muscidae > Musca > Musca vetustissima. Next base: position 22,168 of record NW_026884408.1, on the reverse strand, counting down.
AAGAGACAGTAATTAGTCTCTTAGGTAGGCAAATTTTGATACGACCATCAAAATACGTAAACTTGAGAAAAAAAAAATGTATATGAAAACTTTGTCAAAACATGGACCTATACTGAAAGTTTTCAATGCAGAAGGCAGTCATGATTTTGTAAAAATGTCAATGCTCTATCTTAAATGTTGGGGTGAGATGTTACAAAGGGAATAGTACATTTTTATATATAGATGAAATATAAATATGCAGACTTAAACCGATAATCAAACTTAACAGATCCTTATACATACTGTATTCAGTCATTCATGCCACCATTAGGTTCCATCTTCGATGTGCAAATTGTGTGTTCAATCGCGCACAGGATTTGTTCTATGTAATATTAACAAAATTTAGTAAAACCCTGGTATGCTACAACAAATTTCACTTATTCAAACTTCTACCTTGTTTAGTCCATCGAAAATTTATTTTAATTCAATACAATTTTTTGAGGCTATGTTAATAATTAAAATTTATCAATTAAAACACCCTTTTACCAAATACACCAATATAATCTCAGTCCGAGTGTTGTTAATGGCTAATCCTTCAAAGGATTAGCGTTCTACCATCTCTAAACTCGGAAATTTGAACAATAACAACAATAGCTCTAAAGTAAACAAACATCATTTACAACAACAATGTAAATAAGATGTAGAAAGTTCACCTCTTACTGCGGTTACAATGAGAATGCATTCCATTGGCTTAGGAAAGTGTAAACGACACTTTTATGGAATTTTACACTTCCGGCTTTTGTAAAGCAATGAACATTCTCCAACATTGGTAAAACAATGTTGCCAGATTGTATAGTCTCAAAAAAAAATGGTAAAAATTTAAGGATGAAATATTTGACAAAAAATGGCGGACCTTTGAAAACATATTTTTGGAAAATCTCTTATTTTTTACCACAAGCGAAGTTAAAAAACAGTAAGAAATGTAGTAAAGTCGGACTGAGCTGACTATATGATACCCTTCACCACTTTGGGTATATTTTACATAACAGACGACGAGTTTTGTTATAAATCTATATCTGAACCGATTTCAGGGAAACTTGCCAGAGACTAATTTATATAACATCAGTACGTTGTGTCAATCGGCCTAGCTATGAATCTTTCACGAAGCTTAGCAACATCATTCTAGACTTAATTCAGTACCCTATACTAAAATTCGTAAAAATCGAAAGATATATAGGGTCTTTGGTACACCAATTACCATAAATCGGATGAAAATACATATGTGAGCTATATCTAAATCTGAACCGATTTTCGCGAAACTTTGCACACATCATTCGTGACCTTATTCATTACGCTGTGCCAAATTTCGTGCAAAAAGAAAGATATATAGGGACTTTGGTGCATCATTTACCTTAAATCGCACGAAAATATATATGGGAGCTATATCTAAATTTGAACCGATTTTTCCCAATTTCAGTAGGGTTCGTCCTTGGCCAAAACAAATGAGATGTGCCGAATTTCATCCAATTCGGATCGTAAATGGTGAAGGGTATAAAAAGGAAGTACTTGACCGGATTCATCCTAGTTCATACAATAGCTATACATTCACAGAGAAACGTCCCAAAATTTGAAATCGATCGGATTATTAGTTTTTGAGTTATCATGCCCGCCATTCGCAAAAACCCTGTTTGCCGTCACTTAATTCATCGGCTATATCTTCATGAGTTGTTGAGATTTTCACTTGAAATTTCATAGGGACATTAGATTCGAATTAAATACAAAATACAGGAATTTTTGGAACCGAGAACGCAACTGACCCATTTTCTGGTAGTATACCTTAAACTAACACTTGCAATTCTTGGTAAGAAATAAAATATTGGGTCATCCAGTAAGACCAGCTGATCTATCTAATTTCAAAATATATTGAATTAAAATAAAAATACGTCGATAAAATTGTCAATTTGTTTACAAATTATCCTAAACTACACAAAATGATTATCGAATGTGGTGAAAAGCAATTATTTATTGAAATAAAATCAGTGCAGAGTTTCAATTTTGATGTGAGCGATCAAAAAGTGCAAAAAATCTATATTTTTACTTTTTTCGGTTGAAGCACAAAATGCTGAATTTTGGAATGTAGCGTTACAGTACGCTTATATCGTACCTCATAAAGTGGGTTAATTCTGCGAAAAGATAAAATGTACATGTCGTTTTATATGAGAGATTCTCTAAAAAGTATACCAATTTTAATTATGTTTAGTAGAAAAATTTGACACCCCATGAGAACCCTTAAAAACATATTCGGTTAAAAATGTGTCTAAAATCTCCCAAATATTGGGGGCTACTCAGAGACAATGGTCAATGTTGATATTTTTGTTAGCGACATCTACTAAATGATAATTCAAAATTTTAAATTGCTTCCATATTGGTTGAAACACGTACTCAAGTATCACAAAATACCGAAATTAGGGATTTAGCGTTATTTTGGGGCTTCCCTTAATAAATGGACCGATATTGATATTTGTATTAGAAAGATCTACTACCATACCAAAAATAAAAAATTACAAATACCGAATATTGGCGAGTACCGTTACGTAAGCCAAAATTGATAATTGATTTTTCGTAGGTAGATCTGATAGCCAAAGTGAATCCAAAGTACTAAATTGCAGCTGATTTTCTGGAAACCATGTCTAAAACCTAGAAAATACCGAATAATGATGGGTAGGGTAATAATATTGATCATTTTCGGTAGGTTTATATCCAATGCGAACCATGTGGTGTACTTTCCTAAAAAGTCGGGACATTTGTATGGAGACGTAATTGAAAATTATATGTTAGAAGGCTATCAGAAAACACCAAAAATAAGAAAGAACCATTTAAAACATATTAATTTTTTTTTTTTTTTTTTTTTTTTTGAGGGAATTTTTGTTTTATTCGCTAGGAATATGAAATGCCAAATTTCAGCCTCTACGGTGCGGATAAAACGATTAAAATACCGAAAATGAAGTTTTTAAAAAAATAGTTTACCCTTCAAGAACCCAGAATGTCAAATAACAGCCACATGTTTTTCAACCTCCAGGAACTCCGTTTGAAAAACTGACTAACACGAAGTTTTGCTTTTGTAGATTACCTCATGGTATGTCACGTTCGACTATACTGTTTTAGCCGAATGATAAAGATCGAAAATATACACTAATTCCGTATAAAAAGTCCATAAAGCTTAATAGACTTAATGACCAGCAGTTGCTATTTTGGTATTATTCATTGTAGCAATGCATTTAACTGGCTACTACTCTTTATTTCTGGTTTCATTCCTTTTCATAATTTTAGCTACAAGGATATACATATTCCGCACTGAAAGAAACGACAAAAAAGAATATATCCATTCTCTTAGAATCGAACGAACGAAGGCTTACAACTTATTTCCTTATTGCTGTCTTTGTTGTTGTTGCTATTTTCATTGTTGCAATCTCAGCTATGTAAACAAAAAAAAAAAAAAAATTTTATCCAACACCTTTATCAAAGACGTGTCCATTAAGCATTGTTCCACAGCAGAGTACTTTCGTTTCAGGTTCCTATTGTTGTTAGTGTCACTGTCCACAAATCACCGCCACTGACGGTGGAATACCACAAACTACTATCTTGCCGAGCATTCGTATTTACTGGGTTACTGTTCGTTTGGGCGTGTGTGTGTGCTTTCCAACTGTAAGTAGGTGGCGTTAGTGGTTGCTGTTGTATGTTGTTGAATGGCCGTAAATGCGTTTCCCAGAATTAGGAACTTAGCACTGAACACTACCGACACCGCAACCACCACTGTATAATGGCATTAATTCCATCCACAATAACCACAACAGTCAACTAGCACTATGTACTACAATAACAACAGGAGCGGCAGAAGCAGCAACAACAACAGCAACATCGGACATAAAAACATCCTATAAAACATAAAACAATTAATGGACACAACATGCGTCTCGGCTTTGCCAGATAAATCAGGCAAATCCGTTTAATTAAAAGTTTACGTAGCAGCTAAGAAGCAACCAAATCCAGGGCATAGATATTGTCCCGCCAACTATGGACATAATGTTGTCGCTGGATTGAGTAAAGTCATAAATTACGCTAGGCAAAGAGGTGCGGGGCTAAATACACATACACTAACATATAATCACAGCGAATACTTTGTGTGTCATTGCAGAAGGAAAAGACGCAATATAGAACATCCGGAATATGGCAAATCTATGGCATATTTATAGACTAACTCAAGGTAATCCGCTTATAACACACAACTGACTTTTTATGTTGGTGGAAATTGATATTTTTTTCGATAAGGATAATACGTAAGTCCCTAAGGTAATACTTTGGAAATGTGCAACACAATCGTGTCATAATTTACATAAAATCTGAGACAATTTATATGATAGTTATATCTAAAACTGTAACGATTTTCACCAATTTCAATAGTGGTCCGTCCTAGTAAAGGAGTTACAATCTCTGGAAAAGTACAAGAAGAGGTTGCCCTATAGACCCTATCTTCGGATTTAAAGTAGGATTTTGGTAAAATATTACGATGTGCTAATGAATTGAATCGAATATTCAATCCTCTTCAAATTAAATTATCAGAAAAATGTTGATAATTTTGTGTGGGAATTACCAGAAGTTGCCTGATGGATCCCATGTTCGAACTTGAAATGACATTTGAGTTTTATTACGATGTACGTATTTTGTATCAAATCGGAAATTCCATAATTTTATATGATAGTTATTTTATGATATTTTATATGATAGTTACATCTAAAACTGTAACGATTTTCACCAATTTCAATAGTGGTCCGTCCTAGTAAAGGAGTTACAATCTCTGGAAAAGTACAAGAAGAGGTTGCCCTATAGACCCTATCTTCGGATTTAAAGTAGGATTTTGGTAAAATATTACGATGTGCTAATGAATTGAATCGAATATTCAATCCTCTTCAAATTAAATTATCAGTAAAATGTTGATAATTTTGTGTGGGAATTACCAGAAGTTGCCTGATGGATCCCATGTTCGAACATGAAATGGCATTTGAGTTTTATTACGATGTACGTATTTTGTATCAAATCGGAAATTCCATACTTTTTTTATTTAAATAATTATACAAATGTTGACCTTTCGTGAGGTAGGTACCAGATGGAATGGACCAATGGGTCCCATCTTTGAACTTAATTTAGATTTGGCAAAAATACGAAGAAATATTTCGAAGTGCAAAGTTTAGATTAAATTGGTTACTACATTTGAGAGCCAGACGGACGGACCTTTGTAAATATATTCCAAATTGTCTGAAACGGATTTGGTCTAAAAACAATATTTCGATAATGCACATTTTTGCGGTGTAAATACCCTCATTAGAAAACCTAGTAGATCTTAAGAGATTATACACACAAGAATAATGTTCTGGGAGTGAGATTTTAGCTCAATTCTCCAGGGCATACCTGTAGCAGCTCAGACAACCATATACAAAATTTATAGACACAATCAATTGATTGAAATGTCGCCTAAGCCCCGAAAGAAGGGTGGCTTAAAACAGTAGGTATTTTGGGGCTATGTAAAAAGTATAACCTAAATTCACAAATTTTATTTATTTATTTTTATCAAAAAATACCTTAATGTGGTGTCTTTTGTGTTTCATAAGCATAATATCAAACGAAATTATTCATCGAAGCTATATCTATGTCGCCTATGAACAAATTTGATCAAAACTCCCAATAGGAAGGTCCGCACCATTCGGCCTTCGGAATATCTTTACCAAGAAAATGGCTGTAATTTTGCTTACTCGGTCCACGGAGGTTGTAAAACATATTTACAATATGTTTCCGATATAGGTATGTGTTTTAAATTGCCCCCATACGAAACCACCATTTCGATATTTTAAAAAAGTTTTAACTGCATTTTCCCACAACTTCGGATTTCTGGTCAATAATGAACTTCTTCTCCGAAAGAATGCAATATAGGTCCATTGTTTTATGGTATAATGAAGTCTAAGCCGTGAGTATCTACAATTTGGTTTTTAATCTACCCGATTTAACAAGATTATAAAAGATTTCGGACCGGACGAACAAACTTCTGTATATTCCAAATTGATCAGCAATATTAGATGATGGTGATTCTGTTATTTAAATATCATCGGTTGGAGTAGAAACACAATTTATAATCGAGATTGTCCTACTCACATGGTGTACGCCCTCTGAACGTCTATCAACACTTAATACGACATCATAAGAAGAATTGCTCACATGACCACAAACCAATAAACTTGGCACATTCCCTTGAACAACAATGGTAGATAGCACGCATAAAAATTATTTCTTCATAAAGTTGATTTTTTTTGTTAGTTTATTGGAATTGTAAATTATAGTATTGTTGTTGTTTTTGTCATTAAAATAATGAAGTAAACATACATAGTAGTAGTATACAAAATATAATGGATATTGTTATGATGATGATGATGATATGACTAATAAAACAGATGTATCAAAATAAAAACGAAAACTATAACTAAAGTTAGAGTGATGATGCCAGCCAGACACCACCCAATCAACCACAACTACTCCCTCAGTCATCGATGACACACATTATGTTAATGCCGCTCTTACCAAGATTAACGCCCTCCAAACAACTTTCCTGATGTGTGCGCATATAAATCAGAAATTGGATAATAACATAGAAGAGATTATTGCGGTCATAGGCACAATTGTGTATTTCACCATCGCTGATGAAATTGAATTTGGGCTTTAAAGGATTCGAACAGAGGATGGCACAACGAGCCTTGTTTTGTACCATGGCCACAGTGTCTTTGGCTGAACGTTTTTCTTCGCCAATAATAACATAGCGGCTATAAAAAGGACGACCACCGCCCTGAGGCAAGGGCATAAGTTGGGAATCTAAATAGACACAGAACAAATGGAAAAGTATCTGCAAGAAAGAAAGAGTGAAAACAACCAGACAAAGCAACATTAACATAAATTGGAAAAAAATACTATTTTATGGTGCACACTAAATGTAACAGTCTATATCACAATTAACATACCGCCGAATCAGTTGGTAAATGTTCGTCCCACTTAAGGCCGTGATATTCTGATCCCGAATTCCAACGATAGTCAGCAATGCAAGAACCTCTTGCTAAATCTGTTAAACAAGAGTCACATTGATATTTGTGTTTTCAAGAATATTTAATGGCCCGCAACTTTCTGCTTACCCTTTATACGCTGAACCAAATATTCCTGATTGCTTGACATTTCCAAAAATGGCACCACCATTGGCAACATTGGCATATATTGTGTTACAAATTGTTGATTTTCGACTGTTTTCTTTAGCCGTTCCAAGCCAATGCTACCAATTTGCATATCATGCAAGCCACGCTGTTTAAATGATACATCGATGTGTTCCATCTCCTTCGTCAAACGTTGCAATATGGTAAACGAAATCCACTGCATAAACACAGATGTTCAAAAGTTTCGTTGAAGGAATAATAAAAACTTGAAATTGTAAAACTCATTGTATACACAACATGAAAGTCTACGAAAGGACAATAATTTGAACAACAGCAACAATACATACCGTACGTAAATTACCCACATATTGGGCAAGTTTCTCCGATGAAATACGCTTGATGACTTCCGAGTTGCTATCAATGATATTAAGACCACCTTCTTCTTTGGACGTTTGTTTATTTTGTGTTGCTGGAGCTGGAAAACAAAAAACATTGAAATGTATGAAAATCACAAGTTGTATTGTCTTTGAGAAAACACGCATGCTGAAATTTGCCGTGATAATATTATTGTATATTAAGGGAACCCCCCCATTCTCGATTTTTTATTTTTAAGATTTTAAATGGGCTGGTAAATGAATACCAATGCTTGTTAAGGTTTGTAACTTGGCACATATATATTTAAAGATTTAAAAAGGAAGAAAAATAATTTACCAAAATTTGTTGTTGTTGTTTTTTGGGTTCAAAGAAAAGTCCATATTTTCGATGGCGGGCATGATAACTCCTCACTGGAACATCGGAATCCGAAAATTCCAACTGTGTTAGAAAGAGGGCATGTCTGGCTCTCGTATGAACTAGGATTATTGACTTCGCTCTAAAATTAACAAAATGGTGGACCTTTGAAAATTTTTTTTTGGAAAATCGCCGATTTTTTACCAAAAACCATGTTAAAAAATAAGGAAGATCTTCACCGATTGGCTTTATCCTAGTTCATACGAGAGCTATACACTCTCAGAGAAACGCTGCAAAATTTGGAACCGATTGGATTATTGGTTTTTGAGTTATCGTGCCCGCCATTCACAAAAAAATGTTTAGAGTAAAACGCGTTTAAAGTTTGAGAAGCCCTTTAGCCGTCACTTAATGTTGATACAATAAATCGGATATATCTTCAAGACTTCTTGAGATTTTCACTTGAAATTTTGTAGAGACATTCCTTAATCAGTGTAGATTCGAATTATATCAACAAAAATTTTGACACCGAGAATGGGGGGGTCCCCTTAACAAATGAGCTGTCGACAATATATCTCAAGTTAATTTTTTGTTTATAGTTTATGGGATGTACAAATTTAATAACCAAGGATATTGTACGAATTAAATATTAGTTCATTAAATTTGGTTTTGCAGAAATGATATAATATATTATACGGCCAGGCCAGCAGAATGGAAGGTTTCATATAAAACAAACCTTATTCGTACAAGCTGAATATATGTATTCCTGTATATTCAGTATATATGTATATTCAGGCAGGCTGAACATATTTTTTACTATAGAAAATCTTTATTGGGCTAGCCTGGGTAGAGGTTTTCCAATAGAAAGCCCAAATGAGCCAGTCTGAATCAGGCAGAAAAGTTCCTTTCATGTTGAATATAGAACCCAAATTCAACCAATAGATGGCTGAATATATGTTTTCCTATGGATTATCTTTAGACCGAGCAGATCAGGCTATGTTTTGCCAATCTGAATAAATTAGGTAATGATGTTTGCTTTAGAGGGTCACATTCAATTGAAGTTTTCTGTAGCAAAATATGGTCCGATAACATCTACGTATGTTATCCAACAGAAAACCTCATATAGATTAGTCATAGTCAGTCGGAAAAGAATCTGACTTACTGAAAACCTCATTCATTTTCCTATTTAAAACCCCATTCAGCCAATCCGAAAAGATTAATTCCTTAGTAAAACCTTATTAAACCATGCTTCATTGATGTCGGATTACTCCGGAATCATCTAAATCACAGTTTTATATGTAGAGATATTCATGCCCAGATGGTCCAAACGAACAAACTACAAATCCTAATTCAACATGATTTTCAAGTAGTAGAGTAACTTCGGGTAATGTGGACCACCATTTTGTTTTTTTAATATTGTGATCATAACAGCGGTTAAAAATAAAAAGAAATTGTTTTCACAGCATAGTAGATTTGTTGTCTAAATATATTCCAGATCAAACATTATATATATATATTTGTCTATAAAATTATTATATTTCAAAAACTCTAAACTACGTAAAAAAATTACTTGGCGGGTAATGAGGACCAGTAAGTTAAAGGTAGGATGTGGATTGGTTGTGATAAATTTCAATTTATTGCACTCTTGAGTAACAATGAATGCAAAAATATATGGGTTCATGTTTTGGAATAGCCCCCATCACACTTTTACAATCAGAGCTACATTTTTATACCCTCCACCATAGTATGGAGGGTATATTAATTTTGTCATTCCGTTTGTAACACATCGAAATACTCATTTCCGACCCTATAAAGTATATATATTCTTGATCAGGGTAAAATTCTAAGACGATCTAGCCATGTCCGTCCGTCCGTCCGTCCGTCCGTCTGTCCGTCCGTCTGTTGTAATCACGCTATCTTCTGAAGGAATTGAGATAGGGTGCTGAAATTTTGCATAGGGTTGTCTTTTGTCTGCAGGCAGGTCAAGTTCGAAGATGGGATATATCGGTCCACGTGTAGGCATAGCTCCCATATAACAGTACCTCCCAAATTTCGGTATTTTGGGGTTCTTGAGCTCGTTTTTCAACCGAATACGCTGAAAATTGGTACATTGAGTTCTTATTGGGTACTGAATGTCTCCACAAAAAATTATAAATATAGGTCCACTTTTTCTGGTAGCCCCCATATAACGGTACCTCCTAATTTTCAGTATTTTGGGGGTTTTGATCGTATTTTTCCACCGAATTGGCTGTAATTTAGTATTTTGAGTTCTTAATAGGTACCAAATCTCTCTACAAAAAATTATGTATATAGGTACATTTTTTCGGATAGCCCCCATATAAGGGTACCCCCAATTTTCGGTATTTTGGGGTTCTTGAGCGCGTTTTTCAACCGAATACGCTGAAATTTAATACATTGGGTTCTTAATAGGTACAAAATCTCTCCACAAAAAATTATAAATATAGGTCAATTTTTTCGGATATCCCCCATATACGGATACCCCCCAATTTTTGGTATTTTGGGGTTCTTGAGCGCGTTTTTCTACCGAATACGCTGAAATTTGGTACATTGAGTTCTTAATAGTTTCCAAATCTCTCCACAAAATATTATGAATATAGGTCAATTTTTTCGGATAGCCCCCATATAAGGGTACCCCCAATTTTCGGTATTTTGGGGTTCTTGAGCGCGTTTTTCAACCGAATACGCTGAAATTTAATACATTGGGTTCTTAATAGGTACAAAATCTCTCCACAAAAAATTATAAATATAGGTCAATTTTTTCGGATATCCCCCATATACGGATACCCCCCAATTTTTGGTATTTTGGGGTTCTTGAGCGCGTTTTTCTACCGAATACGCTGAAATTTGGTACATTGAGTTCTTAATAGTTTCCAAATCTCTCCACAATATATTATGAATATAGGTCCATTTTTTCGGATAGCCCCCATATAAGGGTACCCCCAATTTTCGGTATTTTGGGGTTCTTGAGCGCCGTTTTCAACCGAATTTGCTGCAATTTGGTATTTTGTAGTGGTATATGGTAACAAATCTCCCTACCAAAAATTATTAATATTCGCCCCCTTTTTGGGGTAGTCCCCATATACCCCCTTTTTATACCCTCCACCATAGTATGGAGGGTATATTAATTTTGTCATTCCGTTTGTAACACATCGAAATACTCATTTCCGACCCTATAAAGTATATATATTCTTCAGGGTAAAATTCTAAGACGATCTAGCCATGTCCGTCCGTCCGTCCGTCTGTCCGTCCGTCCGTCTGTTGTAATCACGCTATCTTCTGAAGGAACTAAGTTTGGAAGAAATAATAAGATGGGCAAGGTTCGGATGAAATCTAAATTTTCTGAAACGGATTTGGTCCAAAGAAACATGGGGTCTAGAACCAATATTTCGATGAGGCACATTTTCACCGTGTGAAAGTGTATACACACTAATTAGCCATAAGGCTGAGGGTATAATTATCCTTTAAAATTTTCTAAAATTTGTATTATGGTTTACATAATCCGTTTTTAGAAATGTCGGTATAGGTGCACTTTTTGGTATGTTCCCTATATTTTCATTTATAGTACCTGTCAATATATCTATGGTGGAGGGTATCCAAAGTTCGGCCCGGCCGAACTTACCGCTTTTTCACTTGTTTACTACTACATTTTCAAAATTGCTATTATTTTTAAGTGATTATTTATACTCTTTCGAGTCGAGCTTAATGATCGAAGTTTTGCAATGAAAAGGAAAGCCAGGAGAAGAACCTACGTACCTACGTTAATTCAAGCTGAGCACGGCTAGGGCTCGAACTTCGGTCCTCGGAGCAACACAAATGTTGACAGACCACTTAACGTTCTGAGCCATCAACACACTTCCAAAACGTTTGCGCAAAAACATGTGTATACCATGGAAGCAATTGTAGGTGTGTGGATTAATTTTCCATCGCTACAACAAAAAATCTGCTTTGAAAAGGACTGTTTCTAGAATGAAGACAAATGTCGAACTTTGACAAATTTGAATTTAATTCGCATATGCAAGTTTCGCATCAGGGCGGAATAAATACAAGTTATCAACTTACGACATTTGTAAAGCCACATAGCCCAATATGCCTGATGATCCGCTTAACCAACGGCGAAACGCGTCGCATAATGGTGGATACGTAGTTTCTTCTCCTGGCTTTCCTTTTCATTGCAAAACTTCGATCATTAAGCTCGGCTCGAAAGAGTATAAAGAATCACTTAAAAAAATTACTTTCAAATGATCACTGCCCTTAAAAGGCAAAATGCAAATAACAAAAATTGCTATTATTGACATATTTCAAATATTTTCTTAGATATGGGGGTGGTCCACATTAGACGCATTGTCCACATTACACGAAGTTACTCTACTGAATATCCAATTTTCCTACAAGTTTACAATAATTACAAGTCTTCATTATCGCTTGGAATACAACTTTATAGGCTTTAAGCTTCCCTAATCAGTATTAGGACATACACGTATCTACCTTCTTACATTGCTTTAATATAAGAGATGGATTGGTATCGAAAACAAATTGTTAATACAGGTAAGGGAATTCCGGGTTTAATTGACGCTTGTTTAAATTTCATCAACTACCGTCAATATTCCTATAAAGTGTATATTAACAACTGAAAAAGGTGTTAAGTTCGGCCGTGGCGATCTTTTTAACCGGCCACCATTTATAAACTGACAACATTTTCTAATGAAATCCCAAACCTCTCATGGAAATATACATGAAATGGTTTTGGAAAGGATGGTTAAAACTGATACAACAAAAAAACTTGATCTTTTTTATATGGATATAACAAACTAGTGGACATATGCTAACATTTTTTCTTGGGAAATCTTGTAAGCAAAATTTCTGAGATTAATTTTTTTTCCGATTTACAAATTAATTATACAGGAGATAGACCAATAACGACCATTTTTTTTTTTTCAAGAAGATATTTCTTAAATGTCAAAAATCTAAAAAGCATTAAAAAGCGGACCGATACTAACAATTTTAGTGGCGTTTGGGCAATTTTTGATCTGACTCCACCCATGATAAAATAATTATACCCTCCATACTAAATCCCCAATATATACTTATATACATTTGCATTACCTGGTGATGGTGCCAATTGATATAAAGAAGTCCGCAAAAGATTTGCAGCAGAATTGCAATAGTTCCAAAATGAGTTAATTGAACCCGCATTAAAAGCTGGATTTATATCCGTAATTTCCGTTGTGCTGTATTCTTTACGAGACACATCCCTGGGAAAGGAAAAAATCAAAAATGTATTAATCGAAATAAATATAGAATATTTAACATACTTCAGATATCGATGCAAACTAACTTCATCGGTAATTAATTCATCGCGTTCGTATTTTTGATAGGGCGATGAAAATGACAAATTACTGCTAACCGTACTGGCATTCATTGTTGAATTATTGTACATTGATGAATTCCATGAGGCATTGTGCTGTTGCGGTTGAGGACTTAGACTTTGTCGCGGTGGTGTTGTCCGACTATAGCTCCAATTTGGTGAGTTGGGACCACGAGCTGTAAACGAAAAATTAATTTCGAAATGGTTTCCTTGTAATTAAAATATCTTTTTTTTTTTTGGATAACTTACATTCATTGAACGAGGAGTGCCAACTAAGAATTGTATTATTGGGAGCTTCATTACGTTCCTGGTCAACTGGTTTCTTTTTATTTGGATTACTGGTAACAAATGAATTGTCTGAAATGATAATTGAAATAAAAATCAGTAAAAGTTCAAATATTTTCATTAATATTCCCCCTTCTACCATTATCGTCAAATTTTAAAAGATTTTTTTGCTGTTGTGTCCCCTGCACTGGTTGTGTATGAAATACGTATAGGAAATATTTGCAGAAACATGCCAAAACACTCAATCCGACCAATCCAGCAGCTGCATATTCCACATAATACCAATTCGATTCGGCATATGGACACTTGTTCGATATATCAAAGAGTAGTATGGCCAAGAGAATGACATTAATGGAGCCCCATTTCAAATAGTATTTGGCTTTTGATGCCTGCAGCCTCAGATCCAAACCACGTTCCACTATTGAGTTCTGCTTCTGTGGGGAACTAAAAATGTTAAGGTTTAGTACAAATCAAAATATAAATTATATGCTGCTTACTTACCAATATGCATTCATACAATTCATGGTTTTTTCCTGTTTTATTTATTTACGTAGAGATTTTATTTAGTTGTAAACAGAAGCTGGGCATTCTTGATACCGGCGCCTTTTTTGCAATGTTTTGCTACAGCTGTTGTTATAGGTTAAGCTAAGGGATTTGTAGATCGAGATGATACACAGAACAAGAATTGCCAACCTATCCACTAAAACGAACGAAAAGTTATAAGTGATGACAACTGAGTCTGTTTTTGTTAAAAACTACACTTTTAAAAATTATAGAACATATGAAAAAAATATTTGTTAAATATTAGTTGTTATGCATGATTTGTTAGAGTAAAATCATATTACAAAAATATTTGCCGAATAATTTCAAATAATTCTTTTCCATATCAGACTACAAAATATTTTCAATGGCAAACACAAAATCAGCCGAGAAATTAAGCAATGTGCACAAAATGTGAGCACCTAAAGGCAAGTATTTGCTGGTTTTCGGGCTAATAGTACCGGATTTCGTTAACCCAGTAGGCTTAAATTGACCATTCCATTGTGTATATACCAGAAAATGTTTGTTTCATCCATAACAAAGTAATTACTTCTAGACGAACGTCTTAAAAACATCATTTTCATTTCAATTAAGCTTGAATATATTTCAATTTATTTGACATAATATTCAAAACACCTTGTAATAATTAAACCATGGGCCCTAACTTGTAATAATTATAGCATGGGTACCGGTATAATTATTACAAGGTAACAAAGTTCTAACGTAAATACCATTTAACATTTATTTGTCCTTTCTAAGAGGAAACAAAGGAAAATAAGAGGTCCGAATAATTTGTATATTTTCCCAATTACTCCTAGAATGTTTGGTATTGCATATGGATTACTTTGTCCGATCGCAATATATTGTATTTTGATATTTTTAAATGTGTTTTCCAACTAAATGGATTCCGAATGCTTGGAGGGAGAGATACATTTATATAAAAAGTTGTCAATAGGAGTCAATATCATGACCTCTGCTTTTTAGCCACATTTTCGGTATTTTGGAAATGTTGGGCAGGTTTTTCATATTACCAAATTATTAGTCTATATTTAGTTTATAGTAACCCCAAAATTCTTGGTATTTTGAGTATTTCAGCTATGTTTTTAGTGGGAATATATACCGAGAATATTGAAGGTATTCAATTTTTCAACTTGATTGTTTTTATTTTGGCATTTCATGGCATAGCACGCATAGGTATTTTGAATGTCCCCCTAACGGTCGGTCCGGCCGACCTTAACGGCATTTTTGAAATTATTTGTTTAATTTGGAGAAGGGTATGTAGAGTTCTGGCCACATTTAACTAAAATTTGGGTTATCGATGTTTCGAACACCCCCTCGCACATAATGTAAAATTTAGTTTTCAAAGAGAAAACCACAATATCTTGAAAATAATTTATAAAATACACAACAGAAATAAAAACCAGTGAGCAGAGCAGTATAGTCGGACGGGGACGACCATACGATACCCTACACAACTACCACGGAACTCTAGCTTTCTTTGAATTTTTATTCCTAGCCTGGACAAAATTTCGTGGTAGTTACAACCTCATGCCCAATGAGAAGTCAACAGCACCTCTTCCTTACAATGACATATTTTCCAAATATTACTAATATTCAGTATAGTCCTTCTAATTAATTGTTCAGATTCCCTTCAACGTGGGTTGTGTCGTGATGTTCGGCTTATAATTGTGGCCTTTAAATCGACTCAAAAAAAAACCCCAAAACAATAAGTTTTCGGTCCACTTCATCCCAAAATTATTATCTGATCATCACCGAACATTATAGGCGTTGTCCTTGACCATACTTTGAACCTCATGGAAAATATCAAATCGATCAGCGTTATATTTCCGACTTCTAGTATGGTAATGGGTTACTAAATAGCTCTATGTCCTTCAGGTGTAAATATATACGCCATATAATACAAATTTTGTCATTTTTCACACAGAAGTCAGGGTCCATTTGACCCGCTAAATATTGACTGATCTTTATCAAAACAGGCATGCTCAATCTTTGACTCGATCCCATTCTCCATGTAAAATTTCACCATGTTCGGACCATAATTGCGACCTCTGGAGCGACCAGAAAAACCGACAAAAATTAAGTATTTGGTCCATTTCATCCCCTAAATATTAATCGATTTTACCAGAAACAATAGGGGTCTACATTGGCCAGAACCCATCCTACATGCAAAATTTCGTGAAGATTGGTCCATAACTGTGGCCTGTATCGTGTTTACAAATTATAATGGACAGACGGACGGACACACATGTCTAGATCTAGATAAATTTGGTTTTTTAGAAAAAAAAAATGTTTTCAAATGTGATCACACATCAAATATGTTTTTTTACGTTGTTTGACACTATTTCCTTTCTGTTTCAGCAAACAAGATTTGTCAAATATTTGTGTGCAATACGAACACAAAATCAATAGTGTTCAAATTGAACATTTTTCCGACAAACAAAATAAAACAAATTTGTGTCAAATATTTGCTTTGGAGAGACGAACAACAAGTATAAGTGCATTTGGATGTACGAATTCCTCTCGATTTCAAATGTCTGTAATTACTTTACACCTGCAGCCAACTGCAGATTGAACGAAACACAAGAAATGGCAAACGCAGACAACTGTGTGCATGAGTTTCAGTGCTAAATTTTAAAATCGGGTAAGTCTGGAGAACAATTTTTTTAAACAGAGAAATGTGTATGTAAAAAAAAAGACAAGCGACAAATCAATTTTATATAATTTAAATATCTTAATATAAACGCGATAATTATACCATTGATTGCACTATATTTAGTAAAACAAGTGGTTTCAAATGTCAATTCCTTTCAATATATGTGAAATATATCATCATATAGGAAAAAAGTTCGAATATCAAAATTAGTACGTAACGTACGTCTTTTACTTTCTGATTTCAAACTTGTGTATGCCTTTTTAATATTCTTTCTTTTCTTTTAGATATATATTTCCTGTTGTATTCTGGTATTTAAAAATATGTAGTACATACGACGTTGATGGATGCCTTAATCAGCTGATATGTATTTGTATTTCGAAAAAGTGTTGCCATATCATTTTAGATGTTCTGTCAAAATAGTGTTGTATTTGGTAATCGCCCGTTAAATTAAAAATAAAATTTATTTGAAATATATGGAACTTTATTTGTAAAAAACCAAATATATTGATTCATAGCTATTTTACAATTCAAACTCGACAAGAAATGTTATTATATATTCATTTTGTGGCTTGTTATGCCAAAGTCATATAAGAATGTGTGACTGTGTGTGTAATGCTTTGAAAATGTTTTGCGATAATACTGAGAAAAGTAAACAAACAACATTTAATAAGATTCAGCAAATAATCAGCGGATTCAAGAAAATATTTTTATTTGCGCCAAAATAAACAAACCAACAAAGGACGAACCCAATTATTTGTATTGCATTTAATATTAAAAATAAAATGAAAAATAAAAGAAAAATTGATTTGGTACTTTTCTCCGGGAACATTTAAGCTTCCTACATCAATGCATTGCCCTCGTTCTGAAACTTGCCTAAAAATACAAAGAATTAGTTTCTAATTTAATGAAACTTTACATTAATTACGAATTTTTTCCCTTTTCCGTAATTTTTATACAAATTCATTTCAAATTAAAAAAAAAAAACTGTTTTGAATAATTTTTGTGTTTGGTCATAAAACATCTGATCCAAAAAATGGCAGAGTTTGCAAAATCTTACTGCATAAAATTCTTTCAGTAAACTCCAGTAAGTTTGTTGTTGTTGAACTGTCAAACTTGCTCTCTTACTTGACTCTCTTTTACTGGATTTTTGGGTAAACAGACAACATTTAGTAACAATTGTTACCAAATATCGAGTAAACAGACACAACTTATATGTCAAATCAACAGAAAACGGCATATACATTATTTTTTACCGGGTTAACCTGCTTTATGAGGATTTATTTGGCATATATGCAAAGGAATTGACAATTGAAACCCACTGGGTTAACGAAATCCGGTTAAATGTAAACGTACTAGAATCACTTGTTGCATTTGTTTTTATTTATTCTGACATTATAGCCCAGCGTAGAGATGTATTTTCTCTTTGTTGACAAAACATACCCTGCCTTGTATAATTGTACCAAGATTCCGCCTTAATTTTATTGAAATAAAACACTCCAAATTTGCATGAAATTGTTTATGAGGAAAAACAAACTTCGTTATATTTTATTTGTAATAATTATCATATACATACATATATGTTTTGTATTGACATAGTTGTTTTGTTCTAGAGATTAAAAACGCAATGCAATCATTCAAATACAATATTCAGAGACGAAGGATATCAATTGGCTGTATTGTAGATATTTTTTACAAGATGTCTCTTTGGAATGCAATCCTATTATATTTTAATTTATGGATATTGAACAATTAGTTGTTATTGATATTATTATTATTTTTTTTTATTTATTTTTACATAGAGTGTCCGTGGTATATATGCATGTATATGAAAAATAAGTTTGTAGATAATAAATATATCTCTATATATGTGTATTTAAATAAATTAAAATATTATTGTTGTAAATAGTTATGTGATATATTACAGTGTATACATGAACATGCATTTCTATTTATTAATCATAAAATACTGTGTGCTCATCAGAAGTTTCCCCTATAATACATTAAATATCTAAAAATTAGAACAATATAATAGAACTGTTATTTAAATAATATTTCAGTGCTATAATTAAATGTTTTGTGTATATTTACTAATACTGATACGATTTGATATATGAAGGGCAACTATTACCTTTAATTCAATAATAATAATGATGACTTAATGTGTCATATTGATAAAAGATCAAGGACATTAATGTGTGGAATGTAGAAAAAAATGAATGACTTTTATCATTTCAAAGTAAATTACTAAGAGTTCATTTATATTGTTAATATTGTAGATTTACATTGCCAATTCCATTGCAAAAAATGTCAAATAAATTCCCCCGGCAAAAAGCCAAAATAGAATACATAGATTTATTTCAAGAAAACATTCTCGATTAAATGGACATTAATGTATTTAACTTTGCCAGTAAATATCAACAATCATCAGCTGATTGGAATTTAAAATGTATATTTTTATGCAATCTGTTTATAAAAGAAAAAAGTTCTTTTTAACTAACATGTTTAAAACATTAGTACTGCGACTTTTGTTCATATTTTAATATCTAACTTATGTCAACAATGAAGTGACAGTGTATTATACAAATCGTGTATAAGCACCTTAACACGTCATGCACATTAGAACTTTTTGCAAGGTTAACCTCATCAATGGGAGCATGATGCAATAATAAGGTGATGTATCAAAACAAAAACATTTGTTTTTGTCTCGATTATCTGTCAATTTTTTCTATATAATTTTTAAACGGTTGGTAACACTACACATCGAATTCAAGTAGAAATTACCCACTTTGACAGTTAATCAAGACATTAGCTGCGCTAAATGGACTACCTGTTAATTGTGCCATGAATGGGAGTTTATTTGACAGGTAAGCAATTGACAATATTAGCCACTGCATTTACTAAATTCAGTACAATGAAAGACTGCGTTTAGTAGTATAAACGCGCTCTTACCACTCCACTCGATTGCAAATGTCAATCTCACCTGTCGATTATATTTCACATATACGCTATGGAATTGATATTTGAGATGGAGGGGACTTTGTAAAAATTAAACCATGATGCAATAATAAGGTGATATATCAAAACAAAAATGTACAATGTTGCCAACCACGTGAAATATTATAAGGAAAAATTTGACAGAAGAAGAAGAGACAAAAACAAAAGTTTTTGTTTTGATACATCGCCTTATTATTGCACCATGAAATGTACTGTAAGTTAAAAAATAACAGCTGTAAGACTTATAATGCGTTTACAAGACCCAGGGAAATTGAGTTCTGTTGAAAGCAAAATTTAAAATTTGATATTTCTACTTGCTTGTGATTCATTCTAATTGTTAAAACTACTTTTATGATAAAAAAAAATAATATAATAAATTAATATAATAATATAAAAAATAATATAAAAAAATAATATAATAAAAAATAGTATAATAAAATTATATGAAAATTATTGTGATATAATCATCAATTCTTGAGAAAATATATTCTGCAACGAAATCATCACAATATACATAATATGGTAAGAAATGTGAATATAAACATGACAACAATCTAAATTGAGATTGAAAAATAATTTATATAAATTAAAATACAAATTCGATACGCCACATTTGACGTACATACAATTTCCAATAAATCGTGATGGAACCGTTAATCAAAATTCTGGCAAAAGGATAAGGTTGACACATAAAGCCATCATTAGATCTCGGTTTTTAGAACAAAAATCTCATGCATTATTATTTTCAGTTAATTGATTGTTTGTGTGTAGCACGGTATCGTTTTATTGTATTATTAAACATAATCATTTTTGTTTATTTGATAAGGCTTTCATGCAGTTTTTTTTGGTTTGTTCATTTTAAAAACAATATATTTTTGATTTAATTAATATATTTTTTAATATTATTATATGTATATATTTATATATATATTTTGTTTAAATTATATTACATTACTACATATGTACTCGTACTTATACATAACTTATTTAAAATTTGCCAATTAAAATAATACACGATTCGTTAATGTTGTTTGTTATCCGATAGAGAATTAATAATTGATCATTTCTTTTTGAAATCGGTCGTCAACTGTTTCTGTTAGAGTAATTACGTGATGTGATCGGTTAGTTACATTCGGAGGGCGTAGGCTCACAATTTAATTCACATCAGAGTATTGCTGTGAGGAACGCTTGCCCCAACCGCCATGGAGTTTTTGCCAGTTGGCACGTTTGCCCCACATACCCTTCAAGTTGTTCCAGTTGGGTTCACGTTTGCCCCAAGCACCTGCTTGTGAAGAAAACAAATCTACAGTAAAATAATGTTCTTAAGTTCGATTTCATCTGTCAACTTTCGTGGTTTTCACTCAAGAACTCACCTCTGAATTTGTTCCATGTGGGGCCATTACGTCTCTTACCCCAGGCCACATTCATACTCTTCCAGGCACGTTTCTCATTTAAGATATTCTCATCCATGTCGTAGGCTTCACCGGAATTGCCAATTATTTCGGGGGCATTTGCCAAATGTTCCAAGGTAGCTGCATTGGTCAGATATGCCAATTGTAGTTTGGATCTTGGTTCTACGCCAGCAATAAGTACGGGTAGTATATGTTCATTGTCGTTATCATTCAAGTCATTATCTGTGGCTGAGGCTCGTTTTCCCCAGGTGCCTTGTAGAGATCGCCAATTGCTTCGCTTTTCATCGAAACCACCATCCATTGGCATTAGGTCGCCCAATTCATTTTCATTGTCACTAACTGTGGGTATTTCGGGTGTTACGGCATTGGCCAAGGCGGTGCTAATTATTACCAAGCCAATAAACAGCTGTAAGGGTTGTGCAGTCATACTTGACACGGATGTGCTTTTTGTGTATCTAAACATATTGCTGATATTGGCTTTCTTAAATCTGAAAATAAAAAAAGCGAAAAAATACACATTGAGAAATGAGCTATTTTTATTGACATCAAAATTCACACTATTAAAGATCTTCCTATGATAAAATAGTTATATTGTAGACATTTAAATAATCATATTAACTCAATATTAACTGACAAATAATTTTCACAATTTTCACATTTAACACATCGGATAAGTGACTGTCATATGGCCTTTAGTTGGATCCATCAACACAATTATCTTCTTATCATTTGACAAATTAATAGATAATTTAGTTATCTTCAAACCCAATAATTCATTTTTCCAACCACCTTATAAGGCATCAATTGAAGTTACAAATAATTGACATAGCCACATTATTGTCTTTGGCATCATTATGCAGGGAACCTAATTACAATTTTATAATTGCCTATCATAGGATTTGATTAGTAAAATGGACATTGTACAGGA
>NW_026884407.1:0-54889 GCF_032173495.1 Musca vetustissima | reverse complement strand
GAAATGTGAACGAAAGGAAGAGAGTGTACGGTTTGTGGGGTTGGCTTTTATTTTTAAACAGAATGTTAATATATATTAAATGGAATATGTTTCACCTTAAGTATGTAAGATAGCACGTTTTTTATATGTGTTCTACAGATGTGCTTAAAACCGTCAAGTGAAGTGGCTTTATTTTGGCATTTTTCCCATATAGGTCCACGTTTTGATGTGGACCACATAAAGCAATACCACCCCATTTTATACCTTCAATCACAAATACTAAATTTGTCATTTCCTTTGAACACCTCGAAATATTCTTAGTGTATAACTCTATGTCAATGTAGTCATGTCTGTTTGTCCGTAGAGATCATGGTAATACATACATTGTTACTACTCCTAGGATGTTTAGTACTGAAAATGGTATAAATCATTTTACTATAGTCCCCTTTGAAGGTACCCCCAATATTTCGAATATTGGGGGTTTTAGGCACGATTTTTGACTAAATTAGCTTTCCCCTTCCGCGTAAATCATTTCATCCTCATCCATTCACACAATATGGTCTAGCCACCGCAGTCGCTGCAGCTCGATACGTCTAAATATAGCGATGTTCGTGTATAGATGATATAGATCGTGATTTGTTCGATGCCAATATTACGATATTACTCTCAATAATAATACTAATACTCCGAATCTCAAAACTGATGTCGTTTATTATAACGTATATTATGTTTGTATATCAAAATAATCGAAATATGTCCGACTGTCTGTTGGTATTACTCCAGCCTCTAAACGAATGGATATAGATGCCAACATTTTGCATCAATTTGTGAAGTTCGAAGATGAGTCCATGGTCCACGTTAAGGCATAACCCCATATTAGGGTATCCCAATTTTTTATTATACCCTTCACCACACTGTGGTACAGGGTATTATGTCTTTGTGCATATGTTTGTAACAGGCAAAAGGAAACGAGATAGACACATTGTTCCTTTTGAGAATATGCATAGAATCACTTTCTAAGTCGATTTGTGCATGTCCGTCCGTCCGTCTGTCTGTCTGTGCATGTTATATTGTAAACAAAGTACAGGTCGCATTTATGATCCAAATTGGATGAAATTTGGCATAGGTCACTTATTCGGCTCAAGGACGAACCCTATTGAAATGGGGAAAAATCGGTTCAGATTTAGATATAGCTCCCATATATATATTTAACCGATTTAATGTAAACGGTCCCTATATATCTTTCGATTTGCACGGAATTTGGTACAGCCTAATCATTTAGGTCTAGAATTATGTCTGCCAAGTTTCGTGAAAATCGGTCCAGATTTAGATATAGCTCCCATATATAGTTTCGCCCGATTTCATGTAAATGGTGCACCAAAGTCGCTATATATCTTTCGATTTGCACAAAATTTGGCATAACGTACTGAATTGAGCCTAGAGTGATGTCTGCCAAGTTTTGAGAAAATCGGTTCAGATTTAGATATACCTCCCATATATAGTTTCGTCCGATTTCATGTAAATGGTGCCCCAAAGTCCCAATAAATCTTTCGATTTGCACGAAATTTGGCATAACGTACTGAATTACTGAATTAAGCCTAGAGTGATGTCTGCCAAGTTTCGAGAAAATTGGTCCAGATTTAGATATAGTTCCAATATATAATTTCGTCCGATTTCAAGTAAATGGTGCCCAAAGTCCCTATATATCTTTCGATTTGCACGAAATTTGGCATAACGTACTGAATTGAGCTTAGAATGATGTCTGCCAAGTTTCGAGAAAATCGGTCCAGATTTAGATATAGCTCCCTTATATAATTTCGTCCGATTTCATGTAAATGGTGCACCAAAGTCGCTATATATCTTTCGATTTGCACGAAATTTGGCATAACGTACTGAGTTGAGCGTAGAGTGATGTCTGCTTTGCATTATGGTTTACAAAAATCGATTGGTAGATTTGTCGTTATATGTCCACATTTTGATATGTTCCCTATATTTTCATATCACGTAACTTTCAGTAAATCTTTACGCCTTTTTCACGTGTTTATATTAAAATAGTTAACTGATTTGTTCCGTTTTTTGGTTTGTCCCCATATAGCCGTATTCCACCATATATCCCAATGGGAGATATCATGTACTCGAAATTGTCATTTTATATCCTACAAAGTATGGAATTTTAAGACGATTTAGCCATCTGACCTTCGGAAAATATCGAGATAAAAAAATAAAACGTCAGGTTCGAGGAAGAAATGTATCAGCCCGCATTTAGTCCCCATTAAATGATATCTACCGATTTTCAGTATTAATTATGTTTATGATTTTTCGGCCTTTCGTAAGCTCGATCAACCATTTTCAGTATTTTTAATATTTAGAGTGAAGGAAGGTATTGTGATGCAAAAATGTAAGGTTCAAAATTGAGCTACTATGTCGATCCTCAATTAAGCATGGCACCTCATATAATGATGAGTGTTCTCCACTTAATCATTTTCATTTTTAATTTGTTGGCAGACACCACTCGCAATGTGCGATCCAGAATGTCAAATAGGTTACACCATAGTAGATGGCAGCCGATCGCGTGACCTATATATGGGCAATATTGCCAATTTCTTAATATTTCATTTTCAAATAATCAGCTTTTTTTGTTTTTGTGGCACATCAATGGTTTTTGGTACACATATAGTGAAAAATGTTCAGACTCCGAAACCGTTCGCGATCAAATTTTTGGTTGATGCGTGCAAAATTATCGTGGTTTTAATTTTGGACATAAGAAACAAATCTTAAAATTACGCCGTTTATTATATTTTTTTCATATACTTAATTAATTACCGAGTTATAAAGTGATGAACCTCCGCTTCCGCTATGTTAAAAAATTGGCAATATTGCCCATATATAGGAATAAAATTTTCAGTGAAGATTCATGCTTGGACTTAGCCCCATATAAGTGTCATGGGCGATTTTAGGTTTCTATAATGCGCACATTATGGTGTGGAATATAAAAATACTGATCTGGTCAAACATAACATAGTTTTTACTTATATAACGATCATGCATACCAAATATTGGCCGAATTTACGTCTCAGGTGTTCCAACATTTTAGTCCAATTTTCCCTGGATCGCTCCACGCCTAAATCGAAGCTTGTTTGTCCACATAAACTTTATATTTGCATATTTCCACAGAAAAAATTAGACGAAATAATATCACAAAATGTTGGAGGCCAATCGACCGGCTCAAAACGTAAAATGATATTCGCACCGAAGTGTATGCTACAAGTTAAGCGGAAAGCATATAACAAAACTTTCACATAACGTGCATTTCTGCAAAAAAGTTGAGCCTTCTAAAGTGTGCATATTCTTAATCGGAATTTAAATACTGCCAATTCTGATATATTCGTCTGACGAAATCAGAATTTAGTTTACAATTTTTCACATAGATCCTTAAAAAAGATTATACTTGTTTGTTCAAATATGGCAGAAAATTTTAAATATAGAAATGTCGATGTTTTGACATAGCCCTCATAAAAAAAATCCTCCTTCAACGCATTTTCTAACCGTAGTGGCCGTAATTTTGCATTTCAGGTTAAATAATATTGAAAACACTCTTCGCATTTTGGTAGCGTAAAACAAATAATTGGCGGCAACAATGACATCTAAATTATAACACAATGAAATATTTGTGTTTAACACTGAAAACAAAACGGGCAAGGGTTCCTCATACTTAAGACCCAATACTTCAACTCACATAATGGCAATTCGAAGGTTAAGATGAGTGATTAATGTGATTTATAGTTTTTTTTTCTTCGATTATATTTCTGAAAAACTTTTCTAAAATCGGTCAAATTAATCAATATTTATTAAATAAATATTTAATCCAGATCTGAGGTAAACAATTTCTGTCTTATTTTTTAATTCTCCTATTTCCTATAAAAACTTTCTATAAAATATTCGCAATATCTTCGGGTAAATATGCAATTATTTCACTTACTATTATGTAAAAAGGCCTATGCTGCTAACCACCCTAATTCTGTTCCAGTTTTGATACAAAAAAAAATTCGAACAGCATCAACCACAGCACTTTGATAGGCAAACAAAAGATGACCGCTCAGTGTCAAAGTAATGTTATTAAATCATTTTTAGAACACTTGGTGGGCTGGCGAAAAACAATGCCAGCCATTCAAGCATTCAGCTGGCCAGCCGGCCTGCTTGCCACATCCATTTCGCTAACCACCAAGCAATAGGAAGACAATACCGATGGATGTGGCACGGTTGGTGGTGGTGTCGTCTATGATGGTGGTCATCATCGCCATCGACATACCATGGATAAAGAGAAGTGCTTGTGGAGCTTTGGAGTGAGTCAATCAGTGGTTTATATATTTTTTTGTTGGTGAATAAAACAACAGCTGAATAATAGCTTGTGTATCTTCTTCCTCTTCCCCCGCCACTTTGCTTAAGAGACAATATATCAGTTTTATGAGAATTTGAGTGTCTTCCACAATGTCGTGACGTAGACACATTTGGCAAATATTAAAACAAAAACAAAATCAACAACAATAAGTAAATCATTTGTCTGTTAAGGAGTCGAACACGAACTAACCACCAACCCAAATGAAATTTCACTTTTCAATTTTTCCTTGCGAGAAAACATTGTCGTCCTCAGCAGCATGCGACGGAGTGGAGATTCCTTTGGGGTGAACGACACGTTTCGTTGTGGTATGAGTGATGTTATTGTTTTGCCATATTTCTGAAGATTTATGGATTGTTATGGTTTTATGTTTCCAATACAGTGCGCTAACCTTCAATGTATTTTTATTTATGTTTTTGTATTTGTTGGGATTTATTTCGGACACACTGAGCTATGCCCAATCCATTAAGCAAATAACCGCATTCTTTTAATTGTTTTTGAATCGAATGAATGTTGAATGAAATTGAAGAATGTTAATAAAATATTATTTAGAAATTATTGGTGGTATTAAATGGTATTATATTTCTTTTGGATCTGGAATTTTGAATGCATAGTGTTTCCACTTTAACAAATTATTATATTAGCCTTGAATCGGCAACTATAACTTGTCCTTTTACAAAAAAGGCAGAAATTAGTACGTTCCCTCTAATTGATTCATATTTAAACAGCGGATAAGAAGGGGTCTCTGCAATGTGCGAGGATGGAACCGACCTAGGACAACGTAGACCGTACCTTGGCTCTGTACATCGTGGAAACCTTGAAGATCTTCGGATGCCCCGTGGATCAAAATGGATCGGGATAGTTCCCCTAAATAATTAACTACGTGGGAAAATTGAATAGGAAAAATATAAATAATGTTACGGTGAAGGGATTTAATAACCCAGTACCGGCAAGCGTTGGTGAGACCACATGCCACGCTTCGTGGAATACAAGTGATTGTGATCCAGCAACTTTAGGTGTAGATGCCTTAGCACGTGCAGATGTACCCGATACAAGTGCATCTAGTATAACCCAGAAAAAAAGATGACGACCTGGACTAGAAAAAAGAGCTTACGATAGACAGGACCGCAGTTTCTATCGGGGACGACCTACATGAGACCCTTAGCACTGTACGCGATAGTCTAGGGAAACAGAGTAATGAACTCTTCGACCAGCTGGACAGACTTGCACCGGAAAAGCAAAGTGGGGACATACTCCCGGGAAAACTGGTACAAAATCTAACCCTAACTGATGACACACCGGTGATTCCGACCAAGTCTACTTATTAAGATCGTTGTGGCTCTGAAGAGGAATGTATAGACCCTGTTGCCCAACCGAAGGCAAATCTGACTCAGTCTGGCCCTTTGTCCACACATTTGCTTTCTGAGAGGGAGGTTTACCACATCGAAAGAACCTATCCGCATGCTTTTCATCGAGCGCTCCAGGTGGAGAGGTTCTCTAAGTTTTCTCCGGAAACGAGCAAAGTAGTAGAGTCGGCGAAGCCCACTGCCTCTGACAAAGATGTGGTGCCGAAAATTGATCCGAAACCGAGGAAAACTGTACTGGAAAAGGCCGTTGAATGGACTCCGAAATCATCTGACCCCAAAGCCCCCCAAAGGTACTACTAAGTACCTCCACTGTAGGTCGGGACAGGAAGAAGGTCAAGTCAGACAAGGAACCATCGTCTTCTGGATGAACAACAGCACAAATGTGTAAAGCGCAATCGCTCATCCGAAGGTCCACAACATTCACCCAAAAATTCTGTGAATTCACGTCTGTCTGACCCATCAAAATAAACCGAGGAGAATCAACCGAGCGCAAGAAAGGCATCTACCTTCTCTGGAAATGTTAATTTCAAGGCGCATGGCCAAAGGCATAAAAAACCATACGACAGACTGGACACAGTAGCTACCGATGAAGACCTTCAAGTATCAATCATCGATCATTATCGTAGAATCGTAAAGTGTCTGGAAATCGAGAGACTTCCTCGTAAGAACGGTGGATGACTTTGACGCACTTTGGGAAGGGGTTAACCTTGACGCGGCCTCCTTATCTAAGATTTCATCCAGAAGGATTCTTTCAGCCTGGGTTCTCCCACCTTCTGTGGACAAATAACTCCGGCTGAAAATTATGTCACAGCAAAATCCCAACCTCACTACCAAGATGGAAGAAGGTACAGGGGCTGGCCTCTACCTAGGTCTTGAGAGATCGTTAAACTTTGAGAATAGACTAAAACTAATTTGCAATTCCCAACACCCTGGGATAAATAGCAATGAATATGTAAAATTTTCAATTATGGGATCTATCTCGAATATTTCGAGGTGTTCCAAGCGGAATGACAAATTTAATATACACGTCACCATATGACGAAAGGTATAATTATGAAATCTCCCATATTTTTGTTTTTTTTCTACTATGACATCAAAGGACAATTTTTACTCCTGGTCATTCCGGCAATTCCCAACGAAGTTTTATGAAATATTCTTAATTTCCCGTTGACAATATCTCATGATATTCGCCAGGACATGTCGATTTTAATAAAGATGTATTAATTTAAAAATTATAAAATCGGGTTGAAATAGAGTTCCAGTATATTATAAGGAGGAACCGATAACAATCCGCATTCCGTATAAAATACGATTTAAACTTTCTGACATTTTTTATCAATAATACCAAAATTACATTAGGAAATTTTACTTGCGCCATTTGTCAGTTTGCGGGGGAAATAGGTGAAGGGTTGCCATTCCTCTCAACTGAACTACCGAATTGTGGCAGTTAAAGTTGCTTCATTTAAATCTGGACTAAGTTCTCTACATAAAAAAAAAATAACGAAAAATAAAAAAAAAATGTAGGAAAATGATTTACCATCCAATCCATTAAAAAAATAAATACAAAAGTCATTTTAGTATCCTTTTAATACGAATTTAAGGAACACCCCTTTCGCAAGGTCATCAACATTTTTCTTACAATAATACCAGAAATCTAACATTTTTATGGGAATTTTACAACCGCAAAATCATTCCCGCTTTCTTACATTTTATCTAAAAATAAAACAATAAACAGTCCGATCTAATCCGCATATCAAAGGCCGCCAACACGATATTAATCATTGTGACACCCTTTTTCATAGCTACGAATAAAACAGAACAGAAACGTGCCATTAATTTTCTTACAAAAAAAGAGGAACTTCTCGACCATAGCAGAAAAAAGGTCACCGTTCTTTCCTCTGTTTTTTCTGTGCAACCCGCTGTGAAATTTAATTGCATTTTTATTACAAAATCGCTTTACATAGCTGCGTATGAAATGTGTAATGGAAGTAAATGAAGAAAGCACAGCATTCGAAACTGGGTCATTAATTGTGATGACGCTTCAATTATACTTCGAATGGAAATGAGAGTTTGAAATACAAGTTATTATAATATAATATTACACCGAGGAGAAGTGGACCAAGTTTCTAAGCTGATTAACACAAAGGACGTTTTTCACAGATGGAAAAATATTAATTATTTGTATTTTCTTTGACAGCGTTTAATTATTTTGTACATAGTAAATGAATTTTATACAAAAAAAAACTGACTTCCATTTTAATTGACACTTCGATTTTTAATGTCAGCTCGAAATGTATTGGTCAAAATTTATGTTTTAATTGTAAATTTAATATAAATAAGAAAAAAACGGTATTAAGTTCGGACAATCGGTTCGTGCCCTTAACTGGGACCTATACTTCAAATTTTCAACATTATACATATGCATTATACATTATAGACCTACAATAAAAATTTTTCTGCGGGGCAGTTTAACCCATCGAGAAATCTAAAAATTCAAATTTTAGTGAATTTTAATTTAGGAACATACAAATACATAAAGTATTGCGGGTCCTGTATGTGAAGGTTATGTCATGGACTTATATTGAAAAGTATGTCTACTTCGATTGAAAAATGCGACTAAAATCTTAAACATACCACATTGGGGCGGTACAGTGTATCCTATAGCAAACATCATAGGATATTCAAAAAATTTTTGAAATATTGCCAACTCCTGGTTTTAATAGTCTAAAAAGTCAAAGAGTTTTATTCTGATCAATAATATATTCTTCATGGTTCTCCGGTGTATATTTCGAAATGTTGCAAACAGACTTGAGGTTATAAATAAGCGAAAACTTCCTATAGGAGCTATGATTTTTTTTCAAGACGATTTTTCATTCTCCAGAGATGAAAACACCACATCCGCAAAAAGCCGAAATTCTGAATCGATATTTTACCAGACGGTCATTGGGAAGTCGGCATAAAATGTTGGTCAGATAAATTTTACCGTAAATATGACTTTTAAGGGGAGACACATAGAATTTTAAGCGGTTTGTTAATAAAAGACAAAGACAAAGCAATACCAGAGCCCTATTTTAGTTTAGCCGTCCTTCTTATAGCCTAGACAGACGACAGCCTTAATTTGCATTAACAGCCTTAATTCAAATTAACTTGTACATTATCCTCATTTTTATGTGTTGTTAATGCACAAAATCAAACTGAATTTATACTGAATTAAGCAATTTCAGTATGGCAATGCTGTAGAAAATAAATTGATTGTTGTCAAATTTGTTTACGTTTACGAAAATAAAAATTAAAAATAAAGGCAAAATTCTACATTTCATCAAATTTGGAGCTGTTTTATCTTCATTATAGCTGCTATGTATCAATTTCAAAAAGATGTAATCCTAAAAAATATTGTAAACAAATGTCAATATTTTCTTCCTACACACAGACAAACAATAGTTTTGAAACAAAAAGTTGGTTCATAAATGCAGAAACTCTCGTCTGTCAGGGGTAAATTTTAATTCAAATTAAGAACTTTTTAATGCAAATTAAGGCTGTCGTCTGTCTATGGTATTAATTTATTTACACTGACACTTTTTAACTTCTTTTAGTTTACATTTTTTAAGCCATCCTTTTATGTTCCCCCTTTACTCATTTAGACTATTTAGATAAAAAATTACTTACCTTATTTCATCTGCTGCTCTTCATATGTCGCACCCTAAAATTAGATTGAAATTCACATGGGCTTAAAATATTCGGCTATATTCTTCTCACATCGTTGGTAATTTGCATATACATTCGTACCGTTCTAAGGAATTTCTGTGGCAATGCAATAGCACCTACATATATCAACAGATTTGTTCACATTTTCCAAACGATAAAAGATATTTTACATTTTTATCATCTTTGGATTAATTAATGGCATTCGGATGGTATTAATGGAGTAAAACGATGGCAGGAAAATATGTTTCCATGAATCCCAAACGATTCAGCAATAAAAATCTAAAATCTTTTCAAAACAGGAATTTTGATTTATTTAAAAAAATATTCTGGTAATTTTTTCTCAGACTGACAAATAAAAATAGAAATTAAAAATAAAAAAAAAAAATTACAAAAAATAAAAAAGAACTGTTACCTTGAGTTTGAAGTTCCATATTTTTGCAACCGTTATCACACTGTGGTACAATTTATTATGTATTTGTGCAGAAGTAAATAAGATACACCTATATATAGCTCAACAGAATGAACGCAAATTATGTAAAAAGAGTATGTTTAGATTTATATATGAGGCGTTCAGGGCACACTTTCATTAACTCCACTTTAAAAAAAGGCCTTGTTAAAGTCATAGCTGTTTATATTAAAAAAAACTTTTCTGCATAATCAAGATTAGCGCCGATATGCATTCTACTAAACTAAGTTTAAAGTGAGGCATGTCAATACAAAATTTTGCATTGACTTTCGAATTAAAATTTACCTTCCACGTAGAATTTCGCCAAACACCAAGTGTCCAGATTTATATTCTTCTTACTCCTTAAGTACGAGATTCCCAAATTACCCCCTTTGGTTATTATGTTAAGGAAGTCCGAGGACTCCTTAGCACGACAATTAATAACTTTGTCCCCTTGGTACAAAGTTATCTGGCCAAACCGAAGGTTTCGTCGATAAAATTCGTCCTTCAAGTATCTGTCGACCAGCAAACCTGATATCTTCGCTGATAATCCCGTCAGGATCAGCTCGATCCATGATTGCTTGTCATAACCCTGGATATAAGATTTGAAAATTCTACAGTTTGCGGATTGATAGGTTTGGTTAACTGCTTGGAGGGAGGTTGCGTTTTATTAGCCTTTGTTTATGCCCCCCTCTGGACCGATTTCTTAATTTCAGTTGCAGTAGAGGGACTTCTCAAGACTCAGGGAACCCTTGAAGGGTGTTGAGTGCTCAGAAGTCCTAGCTATAATCGTCCTGGTTGTACTGGAACTACTCACAGTCTTCTCCTCCGTCATAATAACTTTGCACGTGACGTAGGAATTCTCCTTTATTACATATTTTGTATCAGTAATTGGGTTGTAGAAATTAACAGAAATCTTAGCTGTATCATATTCTACTCACCTTGATCTGGAGGAGTCACTAGTATAGCCATCGAGTTAGTCACCGTAGTGCTAATCACAGTGATAGCCATAGCTTCTTTCTCATCTGTCAAGGGTGAGTCATGCCAGAGTTGAGTCGGAATGTTCCACTGACTAAGACGGAAGGAGCCAGTTTCCTCAATAAGATCGAGGAGAAGGTCCACACTTGCATTGACGTCATCGAGAATAATGGGTTTTGATAGGCAAAAGAATGGTCCGGCGCGTTAGCATTGGTCGTCACTAATGGACACTAGATTGCCTAACACCCCACCGTTAGGGAAGCCACTTAGGAAGGTAGCGACCTAAGACCTAAGGATTGGATATTTGCAGGCGTCATTCTCATTCCGTCAGTCCGATACTCTCCCCTCAGGAACCGCTAATTATCCGTGACTGTTTATTTAATATTCACAGCTACCCAAAGAATAATATTGAGCTTTCTACTATCGCATTCTGTGGACAAGTGAGTTAGTATTCAGCGCTGCTCCCCGTAGGCGGATATCCACCTATATAACATTATTACAAAATTCGACACCTTCGCGCCTAACTTAAGCAGATACGGGCATTAATTGTCAGTCACTCATCACAACACAACGCAAAATTTTGACCAGATGTTGTGAGTACCATATCGCTGGTTTAACATGTAAATTTTACAGGAGAGACATAAAACTATCTAATTCTTTTTGCAGAAAACTCTTTTCAAATCTGTAAATTCAAATAATCTTTGTTAATCTCTGTGTGCAATTTATCTAAAAGCAAAATGAAAATTTAATTTTTCCCAGAGATATAGAATCTTTTGTTACGAAAATTCAGCTGTAGTTCAGTAGGAAACTAATACGAATCATTGTGGTTGTAATCCATCCCGATAATCCGTTCACAATTTAATATAAATTTAGTTTTTATCGATATGTTTATAATTGGTAGAATTTGGGAAAGATAGTATTTCGTTCAGTTTTTATTTTATACAGAAGACAGGTCAATGGACGAACATTTCCAAAACGATGCCAAATATTCTGAAACACAGAAATTTGTGTCAATACATGATAATACAATGTTTACTCAAATATTTTTTAAATACTGTAAAATAAAGAAATCACAAAAAATAGAATTGACCATAAGCTAATGTTTCTAATTAAATAAATATACATGTGTAAATATGTATGTATTTATTTGCTTACAAATAGAAAAAAATAACCGTATGCTTGTGATTTTAGATTGAAATTTAAATGTATTTCATATTTGACAAAATTTTCAAACAGACCCCAAACGCTGCGATAAATTTATTCTTTAAAAAATTTAACTTCGTTAGAAACCACTGAACAAACAAATCGAGCATAAATAACGGAAAATAATTCCGGCAGAAACAATGCAAATTGTGTGATTTGTTGAGGAAAAGTTTTATGTGAGAAAGGAAGAAAACCCCAACGCCAACCATCACCAACACTAAGATATTGAACGAATTTAAACGATTTGAGGTAATTGTGGAAAATGTTCATTGTTATGACACCGTCTTGCCCTTCTTTTTCTTGTTCAACTTCTGAACAGAACTTTATGTTGAAACTGCAGGAAAACATTTTGTTTTTTTTTTTTTTCAAAACTTAAGCCCAACCAACGTCATTGTCATAATCATCATCATCACCATCGTCATCTACATCAACAACTACAACAACAGCAACAACTCCGGAACCATCACCATCAAATCGTATAAACCCACCGTTCCGTTTGGCCCACACACACACCCACACCCAACGCCACACAACAACACCTCTGTTTAAGGTTACAAAACAGCCATTATCAAACTTCCTCTTCACTTTAAAGCTCTGCCATTTTCATAACAATTTTCATACTCAGTGCTAACCAACCCACCCCAACTCCTCCCTGACTGTTACTACATTTCCACTTGTCAGTTTTCATGTTCTTGGTTCTACTTGTTCTGGGGTACTTATTACAAGCATTCCCTCCATTCACCCCCCAAAAAAAATCAAAATTTCCCAACTCCCCCATCTGTGCCGAGGGAGAGGGAGTGAAAGTTTCAATTTTACAGTGTTTCAATACATTTGGAATTGTTATTCTTAAGTTTGACTCTACACGGAATGTATAGATGTAGCGGTCATGTGACTAGAGGAATATGACCATAGACCACCCGATTTCATAACTTCTGAATGCCGTACTTTTCATAACCAAGGGAAAGTCAATTGCAACATTTCAACAATCTTCGCTTCAAAGAACTGCCGAATCTATCGGGTAGCAAAAAATAATTTCCGGCTCTTCATATTCCTGTGGATCGATTACTCCAACTCGAAGTCCTAACAACCCAGCAGTGGCAGTGGAATTAGCAAATGATGAGCTTCGACGTACGTACTCTACTCTTACACATAATCGAAGTTATGACACTAGAAGTCAATTGGTTAGTCAACGAGCACTTGCGGGAAAAGTGACTAAAACATATGAAGTGTTGTAACATCAGTGGCGGATCATGTAAGTGGTTGGCAACGTTCTCCGTCCCAGGAAGAAACGATGAACGATCTTCGGACTTTTGACTTCTGTCTCGATTGATGGCTTTGAGTTGACAGATCCGAAGAGGTTTCGAGAGTTATTTAAACCGACCCCGAGACCACCAGATGGAAGAGAAGAGTATTGCGTCGTCTATGATCTGTTCAAGTCGAGAAGGAACCACCACAATTATTATCAGAAGCACAAAATCATCCATGGAGATTGATCCCGACGGATTCTTTATAGTGATGTTGAAGGAGTAAAGTACCAAAGTCCTCAATTTTCCGTTAGCCACCCTAATAGCTCCTCATGCCTGGAAAATAGACTGGCTGGTTCTGATACTAAAGCCAATAGCTCGAGGATTTGGAAAGAACTTCCCTTCAGCCATATTTAAAAATTCGAATCGTGAATTATATTTGTGGAATTCTGAATAGATCAAAGACATTTTAATTTAACCTTTGAGGAATTTCAGGTCATTAGGTACCCGGATAATTATACGATTATGGCGCCTATGACCTAAATTGATTTCCAATAGGTTGCAAATTTCTTATTCCATACGAAGAATACGAACGAAGTCAAGGGGCACACTGTTTACCACATAGCCCCAAGGTTCTAGATTGACATTCCATAGCCTATATAAGAATTCCACGCATGACACGGAAGGTCAGGAGCAGGATGAAGTTCAAAATTAACAAGCCTGCAGTTCTTGGGGAGCTGATAAAAAAACCTTGTCGACAATCTATACAACGATGGACTGTATGTGGTAAACTATGCAGTTCCCGTGTGGTCCTCAAACATAAGTGCAAAGCAATGGATAGAGATGGTATTGAATATAATATATATAATAATACAACATCTTACACCCTATTTCCGGGTTTCTGTTATCAAATCGATTTAAAATGGATAGTTTTACGAAACATTAAGGCGTGGGTAAAAACTTGGGTAAATACCCGACATTTTACCCAAAAATTGGGTATAAACTCATTAACTGTCGAATCATTTGACATAAGTGGCCAAAAATTTGCATACATGTTTTTAATGTGTAAGCAAATATAGAAATCCGAAATGGAGTCCCTGGATCCAAGTTTTGATATAGCCCCCATATAACCGTATCTTCCGATTTAAGGTATTTTTTGTCTATTAGACACATTTTAAAACCAAATGGGATGTAAATTGGCACAGAGTGTTCTTATTGGGTACCAAATGTCCATGCAAAAATGTATGTATGTGGGTCCACGTTCACTGGTAGCCCCCATACAAAGGTACCCCTATTTTGAGTAATTACCCAAAAATTGGGTATATATAAATTTTTGCATGGACATTAGGAAGGATCTTTATGATCAGGGAGGAAAGATCCCGAGTTGCAAAAGTGAACCTCTCGATCAACAGGTATATTAAAAAGTATTAAATTGTATTCACACTGATGTATAAGAAGTGAAGACGTACGTGCATACATGGTGAGTACAATTCTCGGAGAAGACCCACGATCTATAGTACATGACTAGCAGCGATAATTAATGATGATTTTAGAACAAATAAAATCTGGGTGGACTAGTCACCTTTATTGATTTTGGAAACGAATTGATGACACAGTGGATAATACCTGTCCCGCATATGGTAATGGTCCACATGACACGTTATACCTCAAGTGCCGAGCAAAATCTTATCACTTAATCCCATCTTCTCTTTAGACACAACCGGTGCTTTGGACCTGGATTTAAAAGATGAAAAATAATTTTATGAACAACGTTTCAAATGCGGTCGGAGGTTGGTCCTATGTCTATGTCGATAGGTCAAGTGTTCGGTTGCACAGCCTGTTCTGGCTCAGTCCTCTACTAGGGTGTTTTTTTACTGAATCCACGTTGATGTCGAGTCACTGCTTCTCATCTGTGCAATTTACGTCTACTGGATCCTCCACGCTTCAGCAGCGGAATCAGCCAGCTTACTTTGCATCGTAAATTGTGGTGGTACCTTCTCGGCTGGGAGGATTCTAGCACGTTTTTATTCTCACTGTAGCCCACTGTGATAATCTTCCCTTATCCTCATATACCCTGCAATATGTTCAGCTATCAACTTCCTGGTCATTACCTAGAACGTAATGTCTTAACCCTACGGTCAATAACCGGGTACATTTGTACCTTTTTTTGAATAAAAATGCTGTAAAATTTTCAATAATGGAGATATTTGGATCAAATTTTGAGGAATCATTCTTGAGGTATTTTCACACATAATCGAAGAAAAAAATTATAAATATTTTCCATATAAATAATTTTTACAATTTTTTAAAGTTATTACCTACGTAGATCAATAACCGTGGTACATTTGTACCCATCCAAAGATAGCTCTGTAACTCATTAAAAAATTGGACTATCGTGAGGTTTTCTGTTTTAAATTAGTCTATACGGATCTAATCTAGATGTAGGAACTCAAAATTATATATACATTAAAATAATATATACTTAAATCCATGCTTAAATGATAATCTATCTCAACCAATCATAGTAAATTCGTCATAGCTTTCGAAAGGGTTATGCTTTTTTAGTTATTTTTTTTATTGGGATCTTATTTAGGTGTTCATCAACCCCTCTGCAAATTTTTGTGGCCCTAGACAACATGGGGCCATCAGGACGACTCGTGGAATTCAGGAACTACCCTGGTTTTCCCTTGGTATACAGGCACAAAAACAATGATTAATGTCCGTAATTTTCCAATTATACTTCATATTGGGCCTGAAACATTTTCTATAATCGATTTAGTCTGAATTATTACAATTCTAAATTGGCGTACATATATTAACTATCATTAAATAACGTTTTAAAGTATTAAATAATGTTAAAAATGCGCCAATCGCAATCTCTAAACTCATAAAATGTGAATAATTGGCAATAATAATTGTTTTAGTCCATGTATACTAAAGGAAAACCAAGGTAGTTTCTGACTTCCACGAGTCGCCCTAATGGCCCCATGTTGTCTAGGGCCACAAAAATTTGCAGAGGGGTTGATGAACACCTAAATAAGATCCCAATAAAAAAATAACTAAAAAAGCTTAACCCATTCGAAAGCTATAATGAATTTACTATGATTGTTTAAATAGATTATCATTTAAGCTTGGATTTAAATATATATTATTTTAATGTATATATAATTTTGAGTTCCTACATCTAGATCAGATCCGTGTAGACTAATTTCAAACAAAAAACCTCACGATAGTCCAATTTTTTAATGAGTTATGGAGCTATATTTGGATGGGTACAAATGTACCACGGTTATTGATCTACGTATACTTTTTTGGTTATTGACCGTAGGGTTAACTCATCATGGACATTGAAATCCGCTAGTATTATTATTACCTTCTAAAAGTTGACTAATATCAGATAAATATCGTGGAGAATGTGAAGGACATTTACCATGGCAGTTCCACATTTGACTGCTAGAGTCCTCACCTCCACTACTGCTACAATCCTTCCGAACAAGGTTGCCATCTATAGATATCGGTTATCGCAGCGACAATAACCATTCTTCGACTCATAAACTCCACAATTCACTGTGAGAATAACGCATTATCGAATCGTTGAACAGCATCATCTGGTGTTAGCTGTTGCGTATATTGCTGTTAAGGATGCTGTAATCTCGTATTCCGACGACCACAATGATTGAGACACACTGGAGTTTAATCCAAAACAACCTCAACCAGTAAGAAAAGTGGTAAAGTCGGACGGGGCCGACTATATGATACCCTTCACCACTTTGGGTAAATTCAACAGATGAATCTTAACAGACGTCGCATTTTTGATTTTCACGAAACTTTACACACATCATTCTAGACTTTATTCAGTACGCTGTACCAAATTTCGTGGAAATCGAAAGGTATACAGAGACTTTGGTACACCATTTTCCTTAAATCGGACGAAAATATATATGGGAGTTATATCTAAATCTGAACCGATTTTCACGAAACTTAGCACACATCATTCTAGGCTTAATTCAGTACGCTGTGCCAAATTTCGTGCAAATCAAAAGATATATAGGGACTTTGGTGCACCATTAACCTTATATCGGACGAAAATATATATGAGAGCTAAATCTAAATCTGAACCGATTTTTCCCAATTTCAATAGGGTTCATCCTTGGGCCAGATGGACGGACGGACATGCATAAATCGACTTAAAAAGGAAACATGGGTCTATCTTGATTCCTTTTGCCTGTTACAAACATATGCACAAAGACATACTACCCTGTAACACAGTATGGTGAAGGGTATAAAAATGCACATATTCACCCATTCCTATTGTGTATCAGTGAGGCTGCATTTAACCGATGAACATCATATATAATTTACAAGAGCATATATTCAAAGTGTTGTGATCCTGGTCCTTCTTCCTAAAATTTACATTCTTCTTTAAAACACTGTGCCCACAAAATACCAGCAAAAACAAAGATTTGATTTAAATTATTATTTTTTTCTTCATCTTCTTCTGTTTCAACGGAAGTTGCCAACTACTGTTAAACGGAAGTTGCTGCTGACATTGTTGTTGTTGCTGTTGTAGTCATTATTGTTGGTGTAGTTGTAAATTAAATGGAATCTATTAAAATTGTTAAAGCAATTCGAGCGATGCTGAGCATCGTGTGTGCGTGCGTGTACATACACAAACACATGCATATATTTACCATTCTATCCCCTCGCCACACCATGCGTTTGGTTTGTGGCTCTGGTTCTGGTGTCTCCCTTAAGTTTCACATCAGATGATTTCAGTATTTTCCCAAAATTTTGGCATTTCTTTCCTTCTTTCGTAATGATTGCTTTCGTCTCATTGAATATCAGCAGATGTTTATGGTAATGTTGTTAATACTGATGTTATTATTCTTTTTTATACTCTTCGTTCGTTCGTTCATTTCTTTCAATTTCTTTGGTTGTTGTTCGTTTTACCATCTCGGTTTTTATTTATTTATTCATCTATGAAAATTGACGGACATTGATAAGAAAGATGGCCGGAACTGAAGGCCAACGTCAACTTCTTGTTCGTTCTCTTCCTCTACGTCCTCATGTTTATCTCTCGCAACAAAATAACCGATGATGAAAGTAGTCACTCATAGCGTTATCGTTAATGATGTTGATTTCAATGAAAATGGTCTCAAAGGAGATTGGATCGCGTCGTCGCCAATTTGTGCGTGTATTTTTGTTAAATAAAATTAAATTACAATCATTTTTGGTTCATTTAAAATGATTCATATGCTTATACATATTTTTTGTGTGTAAAATATGAAGGAATTTGAGTTGCGAGTAGAAAGGGGAAGTGTCTTTAAGAAAAACGTATGGAAATAATTTCCAATCCAACATTTGAAAAATTTAAATATACACGGGTCTTGGTAACCTGGTATTTTGACGATTTTATACACTTATTTTGCAACCAACCACTGTCCCGAAGTTGACATTTTATTTGTTCAGGGGAAAATAAACCTACTCTCAAAAATATACCATGGCATACCCTAGTTAAAGGTTTCGACTGATTTCATATATGTTTATATTTTTATATGATTGATGATGCGAAGAATAAGACCTGTGCACATAACACGTTGTATCAATCGATTTTACTGGTCAAAACACCAATTTTTTGTCACCGATTTATACATGTATGGGATTCGATTGAAACTATGTAAACAAAAGAGATTCCGGAGACATACTAGATCGTGTAGCTCTTTTCATACATACCTAGGTGGGGGAACCCTAACTATGAGGTGATGATATGAATGATTCATTGCATCCTGTTGTGTCCACCGACTAACCTATTTCTTTTTAGGTGGGAAACATGGTTTCTTTAGAAGCACCCCAACAGCTGCTGGCAAGCGACTTGAGTACATTGTTACTGTTTCTCATCTTATCCCAAATAGCGGTGTCTTGAGCTGAGTACTTAAAAAAGCTATCACACGTTACGATGTAGTTTGAGGTCGGAATTTGGGCACCATTGTTCAGCGGGAACATTATTTAAGATGTACATGTGGTGAACACACTGACCGTGGATTTGGAGGCGTATATCTTCATATTCCTCCGATGGAAGAAGTGTCCCAAATCAGTTCTATAAACATTTATGCTTTCAAAAATGTCATCGAAAATGTGACTTTTTTCCATGATCGCAAAATTATCCGCATACATTACGATCTCTAGGACGTCCGTTGGTTGTGGAATTTCAGAAATGTTGAGGTTAAACAATTCCGTAGACATGCTTGGGGAATGCCCGGTTTCACGCTACCGCTTTTGGACTTCTTGTTTCTGAAATCATATACTTATATTCTGAAATCATATGCTTATATGTGTGGTTATGGCGTGTAATATTGTTGTTGATATTGTGGAACTGGAAATCTAATTCTTATCAGAGAGAGGAGTAGTGACTCAAGTGCTTTCGTTATTAGGAACTGATGGGAAATCGTCCTTTACGATTCACTCTGCTGTCATCCTTGTTTGACTTCAATCAATGTGACCGGCTGAAAACAGGTTGACTACAGCTGCTAAATACTCCAATATTGTTATTCCATCCGGGTCCATCGCTTTGGATGACTTTGTTTTCCGAATAACATCTGAACATCATCCTTCGTAAGTTGTGATGGTACCTGCTCGGCTCGTATGGCGCTTGTACGTCGAAGCATACTCATTTTCCTCTTATCACTCTCGGTGAGCTCTACGGACTGCCGATTAATAATGGTTGTTCTGAGCCGAGAAAAATTAACTGTGCCAATATTCTCCAATTTTCGTGGGGACATCCTTAATTTCCGTGCAAAACGCGGAACTACCAATTTACCCCGCCAGGCATTACCTAGGACGGAATTCCTAGCTCATGTTGGGCAATTAAATCCCGTAGCACCAGACGGTTTTTACCTTCCGAATAGGAACTAATGTCGGGTAAATAACGCGGGGTGCAACTGTCCAACGGCCAGATGTACATGTTGGGCAGTTCCACAATTGCATTTTCCGGTCAGGTATTTACGAGGCACAATTTTTATACTCCCAAAGTGGTATACGGTACCATATAGCCGACGCCGTCCAACTTTTTTTCCTTTCCTTACTGGTTTATAATATAGATGTTCTAGGAACAACAACTAAACCAATATCTCAATTTCCTACAATTTTGCACAGTTCAATAAACTCATATTACCCTCTTGAAGTGTTTCAAGATTTTACTTAAAATTCCATATTAATTTGACAACTTCAAGATGTACTTATTATCCCAAAAAAAATCAATAACTTTGAACAAACTCGAAGAAATGAAACTTTTTATTGTTACATTTCTGAGATGTGTTGCCAAGATTACTTTTGAAGATGGCAAAAATAGAAACAGCCCTCAATTCCATGCTATCTACCATGTGTATGGGTATTTATAAATAAATACATACATACACATGTTTATGTGTAGATATTTCCACACACTCCAAAAAAGAATCAAAAACAACAATCATACCAACGAATGTCTTACTCTCAAGGAGCAGCCGAATGAACGAATTGTGAACAACAACAGCAACAACAAAAATAAACACAAATCGCAACGTATGTCAATAACAGTCAATTTTCGGTGTATCAATAAATAAACAAACGAACAAACGGAGAGACGAAGATGGAAACGAATGTTAAAATTTGGCGAAGACCTGATGAAGAAAATAATCAGGAAAAGAACACAAATATTGAAGGTATGGATGAAGGATAAAGCATAACATGTGTTCGCCTGTGTATGTATGTGTGTGTGTAAATAGCACATCAACAGAAACAGAAAACAAACAGCCACCCACAAATGTTTAACAACAACCGAAAACCCCAACGAAAGAGCTTTATAAACTGTCGTCCTTTTTTGAAGAATTCGTTGTTGCTCTCTTTTCGTTGCCGATGTTCTGTTGCTGTTGTTTGGCAGCAAAGCTTTTTTGTTTGTGTTCGTTCCATGTTAATGGTGTTTTGTTAAACATTCAGACACAGACTCTGTGGAGACGTTTGAAGGCAACAACTGTCATTTTAAAACGAAGCGTAAAACATTTTCACACGAACATTGGCTTCAAACGGTTTGTTTGATGGGGAGGCAAAAAACCACAAACACGAAAGAGCAAAAGTTTACAAAGAGAACGAAAAGCCTCTTAACGTTATTTTTACAATTACACCACCATTTTGTTGTTTTTTGTTCAACACTCTCTCGTTCGCTCCCTTATTCGTTGGTTCTCTTCTCAGAACCAGTTCTCATGGGAAACAACTCCCGTATGTATTTCGGATTTCCCCCCCTATTTTATGGAGCACATGTCAAATCAATTTGTCAGGAATCACTGGCAGCTGTTATGTTAACAATGGCACTAGACTAGGACACGCGCGTGGACACTTGCCACTGTGGTCTTGACGAAGTAACAAACAGACCATTAAACCCATACATACAGACAACCTCACAAAAAAACGTCACAATGTAAACAACAACATCAAAAAATCATATATACTTCTTTTTTGGTTGAGTATAGTGGGTGGTATATTCACATCGCCTAAAATGGACAATCCAGTCAGCGTTGCACTTGATTTGACATGTGAATAGTGTTAGGAACCAACTCACTGAATGAATGATATATGGCATAGTTTTATGAAATACTTTTCGAATACTTTGTTATTTTGCAGTTTATAAAGAATTATAATACGGATCAACATTCGTGCAGAATATTTATAAATTAAATGGTCTGTTCTCGTACTGCAAGGATCTACTTCGATTACGAATTTTTCTTTATGATATCGAAGAAAATAGTGAAATCTAGTAGATTCGTACAGTACGGGAACAGACCAAAGATCTTAAGAAATATATAATACCATAAGGAATTAAATTTTTCATTCCGTTTATAACATCTCGAAATATTTGTCTGAGACCTCATAATATATTAGGTTGGGGAAAAAGAAATCCATTTTTTATATGAAATATAGGACTTTTTTATAACATGCTTCGGAATGTCCAACTTGGGACAAATATGCACCGTTTTATTGTAAGATTTGTTGCCATTTTAAAGGTAACTTTAATAATGCATCTCTCATAGAAGCCCTGCTCTCTATTTGCATAAAACTCTACAATCCTCCCCAGATACCAATTGTTTATCATAAAGGGGACCCCCCCCCATTCTCGTGGTCAAAAATTTGTATGCTTTAATTCGAATCTACACTAATTCAAGAAAGTCCCTACAAAATTTCAAGTGAAAATCTCAAGAACTCTTGATGATATAGCCGAT
This sequence comes from Musca vetustissima, assembly GCF_032173495.1. Taxonomy (NCBI): domain Eukaryota; kingdom Metazoa; phylum Arthropoda; class Insecta; order Diptera; family Muscidae; genus Musca; species Musca vetustissima. Next base: position 32,321 of record NW_026884407.1, on the reverse strand, counting down.
TTATTGTGACAGCATCAAGTGACGGCTAAAGGGCTTCTCAAACTTTAAACGCGTTTTTCTCTTTTGGGAATGGCGGGCACGATAACTCAAAAACTATTTACCCAATCGATTCCAAATTTTTACACGTTTCTCTGTGAGTGTATAGCTATCGTATGAACTAGGATAAAGCCAATCGGTGAAGATCTTCCTTATTTTTTAACCAGGTTTTTGGCCAAAAATCGGCGATTTTCCTAAAATATTTTTTCAAAGGTTCGCCATTTTGTTAATTTTTGAGCGAAGTCAATAATCCTAGTTCATACGAGAGCCAGACATGTACTCTTTCTAACACCGTTGGAATTTTCGGATTCCGATGTTCCAGTGAGGAGTTATCATGCCCGCCATCAAAAATGAGGACTTTTTTTAATTACAAAAAACAACAACAAAACAATAACAAAATGTGTTTGTAAATTATTTTTCTTCTCTTTTAAATATTCAAATATATATGCGCTAAGTTACAAACCTTAACAAGCATTGGTATTGATTTACTAGCCCATTGAAAATCTTGAAAAATTAAAATCGAGAATGGGAGGGGTTCCCTTAAAGAAATTTTGCAATGCAAGAAAAAGATGACAATCGCTTGGTGCCAAGTCCGGACTGTATGGCGGATGCATTACAACATCCCAACCAAGCTCCGAAGTTTCTGGCGAGTCACTCTAGATGTGTGTGGCCTAGCGTTGTCCTGGTGGAACACGACATCTCTCCTGTTGACCGAATTGGCTGTAATTTAGTGTTTGAAATCACATTGTATAGCACACGTCCTTACCAAAGATTATTATTGACCCAAGTTTCAGGATGGATTTTATACACTTTTTTCAAGCGAATTGTTTGTAATTTAGTATTTTACGTTATCATTGTATAGCACATCCTTGTTTTAAAAATTATTAATATTGAAACAAGTTTGAGGATAGCCCTTATATAAGTACCCCGTACAACTCTGTACTAAAAATAAAGAATATTGACCCAAGACGATATTTTGGGAAATTTGCACAGGTCTTTAACCGAATTGGCTGTAATTTGTATTCTCGTTGGCTGTCAAATTTTACTACACAAGAAATAATGACCAGGAAATTCCAACAGATTATGAAGAACGGTCTAAAAAAAGAAGACACGTGTATTGGCGTTTTGAAAGTTTGCGTCGGAAGGTAACCTAAAAAGTAGGGACAATATTCCCCTTTTCTAGAATTATGATAATTTTCGAATTATGATTTCATGAAATCCTTGCATTTTAGGTATATAGAGTCTTCGGCAATATTACTGATAAAATATCGGGGAATATTTTGCTATGCAACTTTAACCCTCTACCGACTCATTGAAGTGGTCTATTCGGTCCCATTTTCCAGAATTGATTGAAAACTCATTCAAAACGGGGTTAAAGCTGCTCAGAATATTCTACAGAAATGTTCGCCATAATGTTTTACTATAAGTCTCCGAATAGACTAAAACTCAAAAATCAGCCTAAACGTCAAAAATCTTAAAAAACAAAAACTCATTTTAGGGTTAAAATAATACTTATTACTAGTTTTTACCCAGTTTTTCCAACAAGATTTCATTTTAGAAGTATTCAAAAATTCAAAATGTTCTTGTATTTCATAATTCGAAAATTATCACAATTCTAAAAAGGGAGAATATTGTCCTCCCTTTTTTTGTTACCTCTTGACGTAAACTTTCAAAACGCCGATACACGTGTCTTTTTTTTTAGCACCTCTTTCATAATCTGTTGGAATTTCCCGGTAATTATCAAAAAAAATGAAATTTGTCGCACAGTGTTATCATCCTCATGGTGAAGGTTATAAAAAGTTTGGCTGAACTTAACATCGTTTTAACTTGAATCGTGGAATAAGATTGTGGAATTCTCGGTTTTAAAAATAGAATTTTTATTGTTTTTGATTATGCTAATTCTAGAATGTCCCTTTAACATTTTAAGTGAAAATTTCAACAGCTTCTCGAGATCCTCTTAATAGTTTCCATGCTTCTTACATGGACTTCATATAGGTTTGGTCAAAATATTATGATGTCTCAAGTGTGGATGAATTCGGATTCGCAAAAAGCTCCATATGATATTCAATAATTTTCAAAACTACACAAAATGCATCAGTTTTGGTTGGAGAGAGGGATGATTTACGCCACAACACGTCCGCAGTACGCCAGTTGTGCGCTCTAGAAAAAAGTTTGAAGAAACAACTTGAACTACGTATCCCTATACTTCTAGAAACTTACTGTTCTTAGTGAAATCCTCCAATATTTTCCATTTACATCACCTCAAGTCATTTTGGTAGTGATGGTTTTCTTTCCCAGGAATTGGGTTCGAAGGTTTGGAAAAGCTGGGAAGTGGCATAGAAAATATACACCTGCTGAGAAACGTGAGAAAGCTGTAAGAATATATGTGAGAATTACCTTTGCCGTTGTTTATATCAATAGTGAGTAGATCAGTAGTGCTTCTAGCTGTCTCATTGCCTCCTGTGTGGCCCGTACAAGACCGTGTCGGTAGAAGTTTTTTATGATTGAAGACTCTATTATTTGCTGTAAAATATTTGTGTGCGATATATTGTGTCCGGTATCGATCCACTAGTTCATCGTCTTAAAGCTGTGAAGGCTGTTACACATGTACCTTGGCAGCATATTCTCTGGACTTTATGTAATGCTTTTACATAACATTTTTGTCAATTTATATCCAGGAGACAAGAAGCGCGTATGTTAGAATTGGATTAATAACGCTCTTTGGCCTTGTCGGTTCGTTGCTGTTGTGATATAATTGCTTGGTCAACTTGTATTGAACATTTTCTTTTCGAAGATACCCTACCACTATTGCTCATAACATCGGCTGTACGCTCCTTAGTTTTGAGTAGAAATTAAGTTAGGCGTACTGTTAAGTAAGCCGTTAAAACGTCTGGCCCAAATACATTTCTAATGCCATTGTTTTGGTTTGAATGTGGATTTTCGATATAAGCTATTATTTGTAAGACTTCGAATGATGAAGGGTTCTATTATTCTAGCAACGGATCCAATAGAAACTTTTTTGTCTGAAAATATTGTTGAATTTTTTGTTCAAAAGTCGAACGGGGCAGACTACGATACCCTTCACCACTTTGGGCACATAGAAGAGACGCTGCAGATGATGATACTGTCCTGACGATAACGTCATACCATCCTACCATTCTGAAATCTATGAAAAATTCCATGTCAATCGGGCGGTCTGGGGTTGTTTGCATGATACAATTATAAAAGGTAACAGCAAATCCCAGCTGATTTGATTCCAACGTAATACTAGTGTCAATATGTATTTGACAAATTATGTTTTTAAAAATAACCCAACAGGAAAATTGGGAACGCATACCATTTGTAATCGTTCTTGATTAAATGTGCTCCCCTATTCAATTTACTCAATCTGCCTGCTGGGAAAGTTTGAGGAAGCAAATCTTTATTCAAGGAATAACTCGCTATTCCCAGCATTTTCATATGTGTTACACATATATATGGCAATGGCTCAATTATAGGAAAGATGTGAAAGCGATAGAAATATAAATTTGATAGATTTTCATTCATGTTTTTCAATTTTTATTTCGAGGATTCGAAAATATTTTATTTTCAAAATAAAAACCAGTGAGCGGAGCAGTATAGTCGGACGGGGCCGACCATACGATACCCTACACAAGTACCACAGAACTCTAACTTTCTGCGGATTTTTATTCCGAACCTGATATTTCTGATATTTGTTTCCTCTTGCCCGATTAGAGGTCAACAGCACCTCTTCCTTACACTGCCATATTTTCTGAATATTTCTAACATTCAGTACAGCCCTTCTATACTTGTCCAGATTCACTCCACCGTGGGTTGTGTTGTTCGGCTTATAATTGTGGCCTATATATATATCGATTCCAAAAACCACAAAAAATTAAGTTTTCGGTCCACTTCATCCCAAAATTATTATCTGATCGTCATCGAAAATTAGATTGTCCCTGACCATAACTGGAACCTCATGGAAAATTTCAAAGCGATCAACGCTATATTTCCGTCCTCTAGTGCATAGAAATGCATAGAAATAGCAATTATTTGTGCTAATTATCTCTGAAGAATCTAATAGTTCTTCATAACCTACAATTTAAAAGAAATTTATAAGTGCAAGTGAAAGTATAAACGAACGATGAAGAAATACGAATGTCGATTTTTTTCCTTGAGGACCTTTTTAGCTAAATTTTTTTGAAATATTTGGATGTCAAAAAATCTTGTCTTGTGGTATTTAGTTTAGGGTTCAAAAAATGAAAATGTACAAGACACACTTGGAAATAGAATAATATTTTTCCCCAAAAAATCTTCGTTCTAAATAGTGGTAAATAGTGGTCCGACAATACGGCACTGTTGGTTAGTGCGTTCCTATACAAATTTAAAGAAATATTCTATCAAACAACAAACTTTGTTGAATTTATTGTTTTTCTCTTCACTTTTTTTGAAAAAGTGGCACATTTATATGATGTGTTGTTGGTTGACTGGCTATACAGCATTTTGCTATTGAAATGTTTCAAAAGTTTACCTACGAGTAAAATGTCAAACCGAAGGCTTTGGTGCAGGCACTTCTTCCTGTAGAAATGAAGAAAGAAACCTGGTACAAACAGTGTGTTGAGGATCTGGAAGGAGCATTTTGAAAAGCTTCTGGTATCGAATAGAGGCTGTGAAGAAGATATCCCAGAACTAATTAGAGATGGCGGTATAGATTGTATACCACCTAGCCAAGATGAGGTCAGAATAATAAAGCAGGAGGTGCCGATGGATCGAACTATTCAACACCGATGGTCAGAAGCGGATCAGAAGCATGCACCAAATGATTAGTACAATTTGGCTAAAGGAATACGTACCTAATGTTTGGAACCTCAGCATCCTGTGTCCCGTGCACAAAAAAGGAGACAAGACAATATGTGCCAACTAAAGAGAAATTCGTCTTCACCCATAGCATATAAAGTGAGTGCTGTGTGAACGACTGACGCCAATGGTCAATGGCATTATTGGACCATACCAATGCGGCTTCATGCTTCACTCTGTGACAGATCCTGGAAAAAACACGAAAAACACATCGACATATTCCACCTATTCGTCGACTATAATGCCATTCGACAGCCCTCTCCATTCAGAGGTGTTTAAAGCCATGTCTGCGTTTGGCATTCCTGCAAAATTAATACGGCTATACAGGATAACTTTGAGGACACAAGGTCAGCAGTTAAAATGGGAAATAACCTATCGGAGCCCTTCGAGGATCGAGACGATGTGACAGTTTGTCGTGTGATTTTTTTAACATCCAGCTGGAAAAGGTCATACGAGACACAAAGGTGGACAGAAATGGCACCCTGTACACCAAACAACCCATGTTACTCGCCTACGCCGATGACTTCCATATAATGGGTCGAACATTGCAAGCGGCAACAGCCACCTTTGAACGAATTGAGAATGAGTCTGCCAAGCGAGAAGATCAAGCTGATAATACCAACGCGCAAGACGCCCAGTACACTCGGACCAACTGTGGAACTTGAGAACTACAGCTTCGAGGTTGTTAAAGATTTTATATACCTTTTATATACATTGAATGAACCACGAGCTATCTATACGCGGGCATCGACAGCATAGCCACCGTTGTTCCATGTTGATCGAATGAATGCGAATGCCCAGATTAAAAAGCATATACAAACGAGCCTACCGATGGATCACGCAGAAGGGGAAGGTCATGAATTAGATGGAAAGATCAAGTAGAAGACAAAATCTCGGAACGTGGCCTCTCAAATAGGAGGAGATGCGCACAAGACCGGCGCGCATGGAAATCTTTTTTAAGCTCGGCTTATGGAAAAACCGTTCTGTAACAAGCCAGCTAAGTAAGTAAATAGTAGTATATTTGTTTTTAAATTCAATAGTCCATTGCTTTAAATTGAGACCATGGAATTTGTCACAGATCTTCGAGTGGAATGTTTCCATTTTTTTTCGTTCGTTTTTTGTTCCATGCTCTTCACTTGGGTATACTCAATGGTTGCCGTTTTTTTGTTTGCTTCTTTTTCACTTGGCCTAGTAAGGAACAAAAAGTATTTAAGACACTTTTAACTCTTCCTTGTGATTCATTTGTTGCTGCTGTTGTTGTTGCTTTTGTTACTATGCATTTAAGGACCTTCCTGCAAAGTAGGCGCATGGATGGCATAGCATATGCGGTTATAGTTGGTAGATTGTGATGCGTTGTGGGCAGCGAGGCAACGTGTGTAAGGGTGTAGCAAAACAACAACATCCAATGAAGCTGTAAAGCACAATGAAAATAGATTTCTGTGTCAGTTGACAGTTGGTTACCTTTTTGACATTTTCGCATTTTTTTCGTTTCTTGAAAAATTGATTTTTGTGTAGGGGTGAAAAACTGAATTTTTCCTAAGACAAACATATTAAAAGGACGATGAAAGTACTTAGATTCATAGAACCACGGAAAGATTTATTAGCGACGTTCTCCAGAAATTTTTATTCCATTTGCAACACCCCGAAATATTCACCGGAATCCCGACCAGAATGTATGTCTGTTAAAATCACGAGATTGCAATATTTGTGATAGAGTTTTGAATTTCCCACATTGACGTTACTACTTTTAGAATATTTGGTATTGAAAAAGGTGTTTTCGGTCCATGTTTCGATATAGCCTTTTCGGTTAGAAAACGGGATTAAAGTCCTCAATATAGCGAAAAATGGGCGGGTCCATTATATCGGGGTTATGTCAAACTATGGTCCATTATTGATAATCTACTATGCATATATATGCCAGCCTCCAAACCCTCGACCCTCGGCGGGTCTCTGAAATACCTTTTCGTTGGAAAATGCGCCTACAAGCCATAAAATACCGAACATTAGGCTGGAGCTTTATGGGGGTTAGGCCAAAACATGGGCTTATAGTAAACATATATGATCGCCTCCAAAACCGCGAAATGGTATGAACCTACCTACCAAAGAGGCTCTAAAACTCGTCAATATCAAAACATGAACCTTAATTGATAATACATAGATATTGCATAGATGTATGCCAGCCTCACAAAACCTGGTGCCTACTTACAGCCCTTTACGTTTGAAAAATTCGTCCAAAACCTTTAAAATGTCGAAAATTGGGCCGGCCGGCCGTTATATTGGAGCTGTGCCAAAACGTGGACCGATATTCTCCATTTCCAATACCAAACATCCTATGAGTAATAGCAATGTGCGTCATCATTTCAAATATTTATCTTAAATATTGCGATCTATGCCGTGATTTCAATGTATATAGGATTTTATTCAGATCAAGAATATGTATAATTTATGGGGTCTCGAATTTTTCAAGATGTTGCAAACGGAATGACAAATTTAATGTAAACTTTTTTTGTGGAGGATATAAAAATACACTTCGAAAGATGTAACTATTTTCTTAATAATTGTTAATAACATTTCATTGCTTTTCATTAAGCCACAAAAGAGAAAATATCACCACAAACCCTTGGTACCGCACTGCAGTACTCCATTTATTTATAATTTAACAATGAAGTGAAATTGGAAAAAAAGCAAAAACAAAATCCACTTAATCACATTATTTGCACATGGTTCTTCGTTTTCGTTGCATCGTTTCTTTTCCGCCAGTTATTCTCACGTTTTATGGCCAACAGGATGTTAACGCAGAGAATCGTAAGGAGAAAAAGCAAAGCCCAGCCTAGTGTTCCCAACCACCGTCACCACTACATCCCAACAAACAGCCAGTCAGTCAGTCATACGAATCAAAAAGAAATCTGAATGGAAATGCATGAAATTCAATTAAAGTCAACAACACGTAAAGTGAAACTTTAATTTCGTTTGTCAGAAAATGAAAACGAAAAAAACAACAACAACAAACGTAAAAACATATGGTGGCGAAAAAAACACAAACAGTGGTTGGGGGAAGGGGATGGCGCTGAAGAAAAACAACTACTAGCATCCATAAATAACTTACCTTCAACACGGATGGTGCTCATGGGAATGGCAACATATTCGTGTACATGTTGGCGTTTTTATTTACCTCTAAAGGGGGGAGTAGGATGGGGATGAGTAGGGTATGTTATCCTATTGGGAAAGGGGTCAGGGAGTTATATTACCAAAGAGAGTAGCTACGTCTCGATTGTTACTGACTGCCACACATAACATATACATAAGATGATATTGAGTCCAAGCAGTAGTGGTGTGGGATGCTTAAAGATAGCAAAGATTCCCCTTTTTCATCAAATGAGATGAACGCTTAAAGATAATTATTTTGGGTTTTTTTGATGTATTTAAACGATATAACATCAACATTAATTATATTACGGAATTTGAGTTGTTTTGAAGAAAAACAATGAACGCTGAAATACTGATCCACTTTGAAGGATTGACCCTGAAATGCTAGACTGAATGTGAATATTCACACTAGTTTTACCTTACGATGTGAACAGTACAGGTCTGGATAAAGTTCTGCTTTCATTTAGGCATGTCTGTTGTAATCACAATATAGAACACAATATTTAAAATAGAGCTTTGGAATTATGCACAAAAATTGCCACTAATCCATGAATGTTGGATATAAATCAGCCCACGTTTAGGTATAACCCCCTATATTTTTATAATTTTGGACAAGTTTTCCTACCAACTTTTATATATGATATTTTTGTTACTCTACCGACAAATATTCCTACGAAACAATATTTATATCGGTCCATATTTTCCAACCAAAGGGCCTAGATAAATCCGTATTCCTTAAAAAACAGAAAATATTGAATAAAGGACATATCTATACTAATAAAAGAGTTAATTGATTGAGGAACTGGATGATTAACTGACTTAAGCGTTCATCAAGGCCCAGAAGAAACGGCTGAATCTTGAAATTTTGGGTGAGATCACTCTTGCTTCAAATTCATACTAGAACGGCACGAAAAGTACTAAATGTAGTACCATTTGTAATTGACGAACTTGTAGAGCTTGAACTCATAATTTTAAATGAGGGTAGCTGAAGGAATGTTAAATGGATGTAGCAAAGTATTTGTTTGGATATTTGTTGGACATTTGAACTAAAAGTATCTGAAAAGTGCTAAAATTAGTACAATTTCGTAGCAAGTGAATGGATAGAAGGTATTTGAAATTTAGAATGGGAATCAAGGTTGAGAAGTAGGGTCGATATAAGAGGTGGTTTTGAAAGCTTGTAATAATGTATAGGAAAATTAACTGTACTAAATTTGGTACAATTTGTACTTGGAGAACCGAATGAAGCTGGACTCCTGAAATTTTAAATTAACTTTACCGTCGGAATGAAGGAGAGCTATATGTAGTTAGTTTCAGCTGGAGCACTGAAATTAGGAAATAAGATTATTGTTGGAGTGTAGGATTGGGGGTATGGATGTAGTAATGGAATATTGTACCTATGTGTACTTATGATTACCCTAAATCCAAACCTATTGGTCCTGAAATTAGGAAATAAGATTTCCATTCGATTGCATGATGTAGGAATTTGTACTTATGTTTACTAAATGGTTCTAAATTGTATACGCTTTCGATTAAAGTAAACCGATAGAGTTTGAATCGTGAAATTTGGAATTAAATAGTTTTGGAAATACGTACTATAACAGAACATAGTCGGTATTGGTTTTTAAATAGTACCCAAATTCGCCACACATTGCTAGTCCCTTATATAATGGTTATGTCCTATTTTCGGTTTTTATACCTTTCATCACAGGTACAGGGTAGTAGGTTTCTAAAAGGCAAGAGGATGCGAGATAGACACATGGTTCCTTTTGAGAATATGCATAGAATCACTTTCTGAGTCGGTTTATGCGTGTCCGTCCGTCTGTCCATGTTAAATTGCAAACAATGTACAGGTCGCATTTATCATCAGAATTGGATGAAATTTGTCACAGCTCATTTATGGGGTTCAAGGACGAACCATATTGAAAACGGTTCATATTTAAATATAACTCCCATACATAGTTTCGTCCGATTTTAAGTAAATGGTTCACCAAAGAAAATTTTGCAAGACATACTGAAGTTACAATAATCAAACCTGTGGCAAGTTTCGGTCAAATCGGTTTACTTTTAGATATAGCCCCTGTTTAGGCGAGGGACTTGCTCAACTCCTCGCCTTGGTGTTGATGGAGGGGGTGTGCAAATAATTAACTCGAGGGAGCGGGGGGATGACGACAACGAGAGCTCCCAAGCAGTTAATGGTGATACGCGCGTGTGGTGCAAATGCAAAGAAAAGAGAAGATATAGCAAGGAAATAAAACACAAGTGATTAATATAATATTCAATTCATTGGTTTTATTGGTGATTCTTCTTCTTTTCGTACAACAAATAAATTACCTTTGTGTAATTTGGTGTGGTGGCGTCAGAGGCCTGTTAGTGCTAACACGTAGATGTTAGCTCGACAAGAGTTAGTTAGCAAGTGAACGCAGAGGTTCACGTGGATCGCAGAGGATCCTAATGATCGCAGAGGATCGTTGGATTTTAATGATCATTGTATTTGTGCAGCTACAAATACATACCCATATTCCAGTAAGAGAGTGTCAAGCAAGGGGAGCAAACCAACAACAACCGTTGCCCTTTGGTATATACGCTCTGCGGTGTCCGCGGAGGGAACTTGCAGAGGCAATACCCGAGCTGTCAATCAGCATCCGTGATCGACTGAGCTCAGGAAGTTGTAGGCCAATGTATCAAACTTAAACAGCCCCCGTATAGATTTTCTACCGATTTTAAGTAAATGGTCGAGGCCGATTGACACAACATTTTTTACAAAGACCCAAATTATGTGCAATGTATATTTCGATTTTAGGTAAATGGTGTACCAAACCCCCCATCTGGCTACGTCGCTGCTCACTTTGGTATTTTGGTGACGAATCAAAACCGAAAAAACACGTAATGTTCGGTAAAATGTAAAGGGTTTACTCACTGACTCTTCGATTGCAATGGATTGGGATATTGCACTGACTTTATCATTTTACCAAAAACTGATGACACCGCTGAAAGGAAACCGAAACATCAGCTGTTGGCTATACCAAAAAGTGAGATTCAGAAGTGTTTTGAGAATCGGAAAACTTTGGTTGACGAATAGATAACAGGTTAAATTTTGCTTAGACCTTAAATGTTCCTTTTTTATTAAAACTCTTTTTTCTCTAAATGTTGAAAATCTGTTGGGGAGTTATCATAAGGTGTGGATAGATTTTTTCCTTGATCGGGGGTTGGTAAAAACAATATGATTGGCAACGTTTGAATCAATTTATATACTTAATATGAATCTTATGAGATTTAATAGTTTTCAAATTTTGGCCCATAATGGACGAAGTGCCATAACGAGTCGACAGATAGGTTCATACTCGGTTCGTATAAAATATAAAAATCTGAGCATATTTTAGTAAATAAGAATATTCACATATCTCAAGTCATTTCTCGAATTCAGTGTTTTTGTTGGTATCATCTTATTTTTGTTTTAACTACATACAACCAACCCACTATGAAAGCAATATTTTCTTTTCATTATACACTTTTATAAACTCAATGTTCTCCGCTAATAACTAAAATAAAAAATTCACTCCACTGCTGAATACCAAACTACAGATACTTTGAGATGAATACTGAAAAAGGTAGCAACGTTTCTTTAATATTTTGCCTTCCATCTCAATGGTTCACTTCCACCAGGTACACTGTACTATTTATTGGTGACATCTCCACGGTATTGAATGATTTATTTCATGGGGCCAACGAACATCGCCATTCTTCAATTTACACCGCTTGGGAAAAAGACATAACTGCGGCACATCAACCCGAAAAGTCACTGACCATTTTGAATACACGCAAGAATGTCAATTCGGATAGCGTTGGTGCTCAATTTGTCCATTAGATTGAAGTGGATGTGTAATGATTTATGTGTATTATTGGACACTTGTCGGAAGAAACTCCATTACATGAATAGTTTATTGTACGAAAAAAAAAACGGGGGAAAGAAAACATTTGTATTTATGGAGAGTTAATAATCAACAGCGAACAATGTTGGCTGGCAAAAGGAAACAAAACGGAAAACACTTAAAGTTTGGTTACTCCAGTTGAATTTACTAAAATTGTAAAGATAAAGTGAATTGACACCGAAATTCGTGTATTATTTAACATTTAACAAAAGCCGCTAGTTAATATTTTGGTTATTCTATTTTCTTCTTATGAGGTTCAAAAGTTATGAAAAAAATGTTTGAAGGTAACGATACAAGCAGATCAAGTTCGAAAGTTCGAAATCTAGATCAAGTCCGCGGATGAGATTCATTGACCTACTTCTCTGGTACCTCCCCCAAAAAGGGCAATGATTTGAAGCGAATGTAGTGACCAATTAGAGTCATTGTTTGCACTTCGTAATATTATACCAAACCTACATAAAATCCAAAGTTTGGATTTATAGGCAAACTTCCCGCAGATGCTCAACATATTGATAAAAACATATCTATATATGTAAAACCAGTGAGGGGAGTATTATAGTCGGACGAGGCGGACGATATGATACCCTACACAACTAAGTTTCTGCGGATCTAAATTCCGAGCCAGGACTATACATTTTGCGATATTTTTTCTCTCTTGACCGATTAATGTTATAAATTCCAATTTTGGGAATATTCGAAGTAGCAATGAAAAGGAAAGCCAGAGAGATACTACATTCCCGGTTCATGGCACCCACTAAAAATCATCTCAACATCAGCGAAAATTATAGGCGTCGTCCTTGACCAAAACCGGAACTTCATGTAAAATTTCAAAGCGGTCAGCGCAACATTTCCCTCTACAACAATATAATGGGTATCAATTTAAAGGTCAACCACTCCTCTCAACCACACTATTAACTTCTCGGGCCTAGGTCAGGAGTAAAATGTACCCCATAGAATGTAAATGTTGTCATTTTTCACAAAAAAGACTGGTTTCATTTGACCCGCTAAATATTAACCGGTCTTCATAAAAACAGTCATGCCAGACCATCTCTTTGTGTAAAATTTCGTGGTGTTCGGGTCATAATTGTGGCCTCTAGAGCGACCAAAAAAGAGACAATAATAATTTTTTAGTACATTCCATCCCTTAAATATTAACGGATCATTACCAAAAACAATAGGAGTCTTCTTTGCCGTTAAGGCTGAATTTGCTGAAATTCTTACTACAAGGGTACGTAAAGTACTTAAAGATAATAAACTTCACTATTAACACCCACACGAAAAGTCTGAAGCTAGAATTATGAAATTGTATGTGAGGTTCAGTATTGGCGCATAAGTTTGTTGGGTTGTAGTAATAAGGCGATTTAGGAAACCCGTTCTAAAGTTGTATGAAATGTACAAAATCTAACTAAATTTAGTACAATATGTAGTGGATGGTTGCATAGATATAAATTCTTGAAATGAAGTATGTGGAACGTTTTTGATGTTTAGCGTTGTGGTAAGGAGACAATGCTTTATAATTCGTATGCTAATTGTACGAAATTTTGCAATTCTACTAAAAGTAGTACATTCTGTGTTAATTAGTGAACGAATGCAACCGGAATCATTAACATAGCGATCCCCTAAGCGATGGATATATGGCGGTGGTTTGGCTGGTGTGTATATAAGTTTTTAAAAAAAAGTTATAAATGGTATTGAATTTAGTACAATTGATATTTGATGAATGAATTAGAAATGTTGTATTATTAGTGTACAAAATTTTATATAATGTACTAAAATAAATTCATTTCGCACACAAATGTAGATGGAATCCTGAACTTTAGTTTGGGATCGTTGAAAATATAGAATCTAGAAATTTCGTATATGGTTTAGTACGGTGTAATTGAATTAAGATGATAGTTTTGGAAATTGTTCTAAATGTACTAAAAGTAGCATCATTGTTATTTTGATGAATGGATAACACAAAAACTCATTTCTTCGATTTTATGATCATTTTCGACGACCGCCCTACCTGTGCGAGGTGCAGCTTTAACATCAAAAATTCGTAAACGGAATCTATGAAACCAAAATTGCACATATTAGGCTGATACAGTATCGCAACCATATACACCATTCACAATTTTAGCCGCTTGGCTTGCATTTTAGCCTTTGTCAAAGAAAAACTGTAAAATGTACCGAATATTCTCTTTGTTCACTTTAATATTCAACACCCTGTAACTCACAACTGATTGCACCAAACAAAATTTTTTTACTACGAAATGTCACCCTTCCAACGAACATAAATCTGAAATTATTTGATCGATACTTTACGAGAAATCTCTCAGTACAGCCAACTGCCGAAAAAATAATGGAATTCCTTTTGCCCCAACCCAATATTATATTTTGTTTATATAAAATAGAAAAAAATTGTTTGTTTGTTTGTTTGTATGTTACCGATAGACGCCAAAACCGCTGAACAGATATTAATGAGATTTACATTGTATGTCGGGGTATGTCCTGAAAGTAACATAGGCTATATAAACTTTTAAAATTCCGCGTGGAGGCGGAGTTATAAATGTGTCAGTATATGGTAGGTGTGAATACACATTATTCATAAAAATATGAGCGAGATAAGATCGGTGGAAATGCACTCTCCGTTACACTTAAACAATCTACATTTAGGAAATAATTTTTTTTCTAGACTCAAAAACCGTTGAACAGATATTACTGAGATTTTTACCGCACATCATGCCATCCGAGGGAAATAATATAGGCTATATAAACTTCCAAAATTTCGCGTAGATGTAGAGTTATCGTATCGAATGTAATTAAACATCTGAAATAGTATTCATTTTCTAAGCTTATATCTTAAGTAGGGTTACAGATTCCCACTTCAAAATTTGTCTGAATAACTTGGTAGCAAATACGCAGCATCCCTATAAAAATTGGCGTGGTACAGTAGGGGAAAATGTACTCCTCACTGCATTTAATTAATCTAAATGTAGAAAATGGAAACTCTTTTGGTTGTTGACACAAAAACCGCTAAATAGATTTTACTGAAATTTTAGCAGTAAGTCATGCCAACCCATGTAAGTAAGATAGGCAAGATAAACTTCGAAAATTCCGCCATGACGAGGAATTATAGCATCAACAGTAATCATACCTCTGAACTAATATTTATTTTGTATGCATATATTTGAATATCTTAAATAAATCGGCTCATACAAATTGGTATGAGACGCAGATAATTACATACTGATCTTAAGTGACCAGGAATTAAAAAAATTGGTCCAAATCGATAATGTTTGACTCACAATTTTTGGTCCTTTTATGTTATTATCAGTAATGATAAAAACCACCAGTTCAGTAATTCTGCTAACGTCTGTTATTTTTCATGGTTTCTTAATACTATATCCAGGTTCGGTAAAAATATTATGATGTGATAATGCATTATTGTGAATTTTTCTTGGCAATGAAACAATTAAAAATACACAACTCAAACTTAACAAGGATCATACGTCAGGTATACAAGCGATATTAATCGGAGTGAGAAAGGGATCAATCATATCATGGGGAAATAGTTGAGAATACAAACATACAAAATTGCTGTAATGTAAATGAAGGATTTTAGTGGTCTTGGAACGATTAATGAGAAACATGGTACTATTACAACTGATTAGAAAAGTCAAGCTAAATTTGTAAAATGTATTTGTAATCTATTGAATAGAATCAAATATACTAATACATAGACCGGCTGCTACGAAATTATTACTGATATTACACTACGAAATACCTACAAATAGTTTTCGACGTTAACTATCCAATGTTAATAACTTTAGTATGGGCAGCAAAGCTCCACGGGTTCAGCTAGATGTTTATACAAATGTGTTGGAAAATGCTATGGTTCCCTTCGCTGAAGAGAAAGAGTACCACTTGTTTAGGTGTTTCAACTTAACAAAAATCTCAAACGAACACCGAAACATATCAAAGATGGGTTGCGGGATTCAAAAAATCAGGGTTTTATAATGGCCAACACAATCATAAGATAATTACCCTATAGAAAAATCTTTGTAGTATCATATATAGCAAAATAAAAAAAGTGCCACAAACAAACATAACCTCTTCCCAATGGTTCAGGATGCGAGGAATAGTATAACCAAGGATCAATCAATTGCTTATTTATAAATTTGCTTAAGTTCAAGTATTACAAAAGCAGATTTTTTGGAACTATTTATCCCCTCCTTCTCCTTTTTTTATCTCCTCTTAATTTATCCTGAATTTAAGGCATAATTAAGGCCTTTGTTTCTGCGGCATATGTCATTGGATGACTGAGTTTAAGTTTTCACAATATAACTGATCTTGGCCATGGCAGACTTCAAGTCCAACATCTGATAACTCAAAAATTGGGTAATTTTGATATAGTTACAAACATAACCCCATAATTCCATAGAAAACAACAAGTCCACGAATATTTGCAATTCACAATACCTTTTGAACAAAGCTCTTTGTACACGTGTAATAATAACGTAAGGTGGTTATTATTATTTTAAAGATTCTCTGTTTTCACAGTTCAGAGAGCACACACACACACATACACCAATTTTCAGCAAAAAAAATGGAGATAACACCTGAGTGTATATTTCGCCAAATGTTAATTTCAACTAAACCAGGCCACACAGACATAAACAACAACCACAAAAAAAATTCTCACCTCTGTTGTAGTGCCAAACTATTTTCTGGAAAGACAATAACGGCATGGAAAGTGGTTTAAGCGGTTTTTTTTTGTGTTTGGTCTTAACAACTTTGTTGGCCAACAAAAGATATTTTTCGAGTATTTGCCGCGTTGTTGTTCATGATGATGGTAGTTGTATCGGACATTTGTGTACCTTCGACGTGTGTATGTGCGTGTGTTAAGTGCTCCGTTCGGCCTTCTCCTCCTGTTTGTTTAACTTTAGTAAAATGTGGTCGTGGCTGGTGCGCATTTTCTTCTATTTATTCGAATAACAACTATCTGGACCATAACAATACCATAAATTGTTGGCACACAGCTATGCCGTTTATCTTTCGTTCTTCTTTTTTCATTTTGCAAAAACAAATGAGGAAAATTCTCATTTTTATTGAAAAACAAAAAAAAACGAAAGAAAATTAACAATGAAATATGTTTTCGTATGTGTGTAACATGTCATGCCATAAAATTCCACAAATCCGGTTAACACAAAAGAACAATGTATGCAGACAAAAGGTAAGTCGATTGTTTGTTTTTTGTTTAAGATTAAAGAAAATATTTACACAGGTCCTGTACAGGATAACTGCGTATGTATATGTATGTTTATATTGGAAAGTGATACTAGAATGATTTTTATGGTGTCGTGTGAAGGGATTTCACAAAAAAACTTGAAAACAATATACAAAAATGTATAGATCTTAAAATTGTATGTATCGAAGCAGTAATAAATTCTGTCGTACCCTATTTTTATAGGTTCCAACCAAATCATCTTACAATTTACTTTAAATATTTAATATTTCAGTTTTACACTCTATAAATCTATTTACAAACATACATCTACTAAGGCCTTAAACAATTTCGACACGTTTCTATTTCGGTGTATAACATTCCTCCCAATTTCAAATTGCCCCATCCTCCTGCCAATCAATAAAAAAAATATAAAGCAAACCACAAAAAAAGAATGCCAAACCACATTCCATGTTTTTACAACAACAACATTTTTACTGAGATTTCCTTTTTACTGTTCGAAATCATGTTTTTCAATATTTGATTGTGAAACAACGATGACAGGAGTGAAGAAGGGGTAGGTATTTAGACTAACCATGTACGATGACATTTAGAAACACACATCGTTTACACGTGACTACCATAACCATTAACATTTATTGCCGAACCTATTAAAATTACGAGACAGTATTGATTTCTCATCAATAATTTCGATTTGAAATTTTATGAAGTAATTGTTTGAGTAAACTGTTGCTGGTAACATGAAAGTACATGCAGAAATGTTGACAGAGAAAGTCGATCATATTCGCATTTAAAAGCAGTAAGGAAGCCGACAATTTGGGGTAAGTGTAATATTGCCAAAACTTTACCCACAGCTAATTGTCAAGGTAATTCGTTTATAACTCGGGTATGTTAAAGGATGTCATCCAAATTATTAATTTTTTGGATTAAGGGAACCTTTATCGATTTCAAACAATATTCAAACAGCTGGTATATATACATAAATTATTTTTACGACTTGTAACTATGGAACATTAAGTGGGAAAAAATGTATACAATTTAAATTCTTTTTTGAGATAAAAAAAATAGCTTCTTTTCGACCTGGACCTCCGAAACTAAAAAAAATCAACGAACAATAAAAATGATTTTACCGAATGGATTTATCCTAGTTCCTACAATAGTTATGTACGTATAGGCTGACGTATACAAATTTGTAACCTATTAGAGTAATAGTTTCTTGATTTATCGGTGGACATTTAAAATACCAAAAATCGGTTGGTTACGTTATATGGGCACTGCGTCAAAAAATGAATATTTTAAATTGTCTGACAGGATATTTTTAATCATTTATCTTATAGGACCTAGGGCATATGGGTGGTATGCCAATTGAGGGTTGTGTAAAAATATGGACCTATATAAAAAAAGCAATGTCAAATTGCAGTCTCTTATGTTGGAAATTTGTCGAGGAAAATCAAAATACTTACAATACGTGGCTACGTTCTTCCTCCAAGAACCCAGAATGCTCTGACCAAAAATATGCAAACTTCATGGGGTCTCTGACGAATATTTCGAACTACGGGAACATATGTCATATGTTTTGTAAAAAAAAAACAGATAAAGTAGACGAATAACTTTAAGGTTTACATAAACGTCTATGTCCTTTTTGGTTATAATAATACATATATCGTCTGTCTTATGACTATTCAGGATATATAAAATGTACGTCATCGAAATATTGATTTTGGATTCTATATTTCTTTGGACCAAATTCGTTTCAGACAATTTGAAGTCGATTTACAAATGTTTGTCTGTCACCCAAGCTTTGCATATCAGCTTCAATGATGGGGTACCTTCCCTACAAAATGATTAAAATATTGCTGAAAATAATTTTTATAATATCATTCGAAAGGACTTTTCGATTTGAACCCTACTTTGAGCAACCAAATACGGGAATTATCGGTGCACTCCTTCTAGTATTTTTAACAAGCCTAGGTGATGGGACTAGTCAGTCCACTTCTTCTGATAGATCTCCAACAAGGTGTCAAAATTTTTAATTACCTAGATTTCCGCAGACCATAGGTTGTAGGTAGTTATATGGGAAATTACAAAATTCTTTTACAGTCGATGATTTTTGGTACATAGGAAAATATGCTGATTCGAAATCTGTTCGCGTTCACAAATTCGGATGCTGCGCAAAAAATTATAGCGGTTTTAAATCCTGTATTTCAAATAAATTAATTCCCATTTGTTGTAATTCTCGAATTTCTTGACAAATGGTTAAACACATTTGTTTTCTTTGCATACTAGTCAAATCACATTAAAATACGGTTTAATAGTCACGAAAAACAAATAAAAACATAAAATAAGATAATTTTTGAATTGCCACATTTTTTTTTCAATTTTTGATTTTTGGTATGGTTAAGGGAATACGGTTTGTTTAGATCTTCTAACACATGTGACGATTACAAATTCTTTTAGATGATTTTTAAATGACGGTAGATTCCTCTGTTAAGAGTTCTGACTTAAAAAATGACCAAATATATTGCAGTTACAGTATATGAAAATGATCAACATTAAAAAAGCATGCAATTCGCGTATTCGTTGAAATCAGTTGTTGCGCATGCGGGTTTCGTATAAACCGAATCAATCTCTTCCAATAATTATGAATTTTTCGAGGTTTCATTTAGCGGCCAAAGTGTGCCGCTCGATGCACTTTACTATGCAAAAACCCTAAAAATGGCTAAAAATGACGCAACGAGCATAAAATTTTTTTGCTGATCAGATTTCAGTAATTGGTTAAGAACCGCGGATGTGCCACCACAATCAGTTTTGCATAAAATATGCATATTATTCGCATATCGATGTATATTTGTATACTTATTTTCACACAGATTCGCGAATATGGTAATACAAACATGAATGTATGTAATATCAATTCGAAGAAAACTCGATTATACATATATATATATATATATACTAAAATCACGCATGGTTCAACGACATTTGAGTGGACCTTCTTAAATGTTGTGTAGTTTAGTCACAAATAAGGAAAGGATACAAAAAACTTGTTGACTTCAACACATTTTCACCCATTTTTTTTACATTACCACCATCACAGCCTCCACTCAACTTATTATTTATTACCAACATTCTAAGATTTTGACAAGAACACTTTATTTTAAATAAATTAATTTAAATTATATGCAATATGTTCATATTTCGCGAGCTTGCAAACCTAAGTTTCAAGGAATTTAAAACATTTTTGTAATTTCCCATATATCTGTCGGCAACACCGACTGACAATTTTAATACCCTACCCAACTATTATAGCTTTGTGTGGCCCCAAGAGTTTGAAACGCCTCGAAATATTGGTCATAGACCCACTTTTTAGTATACCAATCGTCATATCTCGACTGATATGATCTAGACATGTGTGTCCGTTCGTAAACACGATACAAGCCACAGTTAGAAACCAATCTTCGCGACATTTTTCACGTAGGACCAGTTCCGGCTAGAGAAGACTCCTATTGTTTCTGGTGATGATCGGATAATATTTAGTCGATGAAATGAACCAAATCCTTTATTTTTTGTATGTTTTTCTGACGGGAGATATTGACAGTATACTTAAAAGGTGTTGGTGATCTTTAAGGGGACCCCCCCCCATTCTCGGGGTCAAAATTTTTGTTGATATAATTCGAATCTACACTGATTAAAGAATGTCTCTACAAAATTTCAAGTGAAAATCTCAAGAACTCTTGAAGATATAGCCGATTTATTGTGTCAGCATCAACTGACGGCTAAAGGGTTTCTCAAACTTTAAACGCGGTTTTCTCTAAACATTTTTTTGCGAATGGCGGCACGATAACTCAAAAACTAATAATCCAATCGGTTCCAAATTTAGCAACGTTTCTCTGGGAGTGTATAGCTCTCGTATGAACTAGGATAAAGCCAATCGGTGAAGATCTTCCTTATTTTTTAACTTGGTTTTTGGTCAAAAATCGGCGATTTTCCAAAAATATTTTTTCAAAGGTCCACCATTTTGTTAATTTTAGAGAGAAGTCAATAATCCTAGTTCATACGAGAGCCAGACATGTACTCTTTCTAACACCGTTGGAATTTTCGGATTCCTATGTTCCAGTGAGAAGTTATCATGCCCGCCATCAAAAATAAGGACTTTTCTTTAATTACAAAAAACAACAACAAAACAATAACAAAATTTTTTGTAAATTATTTTTCTTCTTAAATCTTCAATTATATGTGCAAAGTTGTGCAAAGTTACAAACCTTAACAAGCATTTGTATTCATTTACCAGCCCATTGAAAATCTTGAAAAATTAAAATCGAGAATGGGTGGGGTTCCCTTAAATTGATATTAATTATATGGCTGCATGTAATCAGATGTGATACGAAAATATTTACAGGGATCTACATATTCGGATATTGTTTAGTATTATTACCATTACTACTGGATGGCGGAAACGTCGCGCTGATTGTTTTGAAATTTTACACGAAGTTCCGATTATGATAATTAGATGCTATTTAGGGGATCGATTTATATTTAGCAGGTCAAATTAACCCAGTCTTTTGTGTGAAAAATAAAAAAATATGTGATTCTTATGAGGTAAATGTTCACTTGCAGCAAAATTAATTAAAAATATAATTCGGAAAATATACCAGGGTAAAACGTCATATACATTATAACTTTTTACCGGGTTAACCTACTTTATGAGGATTTATTTGACATATATACAAAGGAATTGACAATTGACTGGGTTAAATGATAACGTACTATAAGACAAAGAAGCTTTAACGGGTTGCAAATATGACAAAATATTCCCCAGGATCGGAATATAAATCCGTAGAAAGTTAAAGTTCAGTGGTAGTTGTATAAAATATCATATGGTCGGCCCTGTCCGACTATACTGCTCAGCTCACTGGCTTTTACTTATTTTTCTGAAAATTCACCTTAGACCCCATAAATTTTTGATCAAAAAAATTTATATGTAGATGTCTATTGTAATCAAAAATAGAGCTCGCAATATTTAAGATAATGCTTTGGCCCAAATATTGAGATTTTTGGTTCCTTTTACAACCGAATTAGTATTTTGGATTGTCGTTGGGTAGAAAATTAATATTCAAATTGGCTATAACCCCCATATCAAAGTACAGAACATTATTCGGTATTTTGGGGTGTTTGAACCTGTTTTTTCTACCAAAATTGGCTCTCTGATATAACGGTACCCCATTATTCGGTATTTTGGGGATTTAGGGCGTGTTCTTAATTAAGGGCATATATAAATATCTCAAAAAAGTATAGGTATTTTGAATGTCCACCTACATCACAGTGAAGAGTATAAAAAGTTCTGTTCGTTCGAACTTTTTTTTTAATATAGTGCAAAGTTTAGAAATTGCTGAATGTATTATCACTACACAAGCAACATTTATTTAGGAAAGTACATTGTCTGGGGTATGGTGACAGTCAAGAGTAAGTCAGTAGTGCTTAATTATCAACAACTCCTATTGTGTGGTTATTGCTTTATCTATAACTTATTTTCGGGATCTTCTCCATACATTCATAATTTCAAATGGGATTACCGATTTAAATTAAAAACTCAATTGTAGTAAACTATGTTTGTAAATAGTTACAAACATACCCATATTTATTTAGGATGGACATAATTTTTGAAACTTGTTATGCCCTACTTATTTCTTTTAAATTTAATAACTTGCTGATTAAGTTTCTCTCTTGTGTTGATATATGTGTACTTCTCATTGTGTTTATGTGCCACCCTGTTAATTAAATATTTTTATAAATGAGCCTAAAACTATGCTTTAAAATCTTTCAATTAATATGGATGTTGGTTTGTCACATATTCACAATTACTTAAGGAGTAACGTTCATTTCTACTACAACACCAAATCATCCACAACATTGTCCAAAGATTTTTAATTTGAAGCAAGAACATCGTCAAAAAATCCTAGTTTTTCTTTTGCTTCGCCATCGCCAGCAGATGGAGGGTGAAATTATTAAAAAGTTTTCATTAAACTTTAAGTAAACAGTTGCAGAGCCAAAACTTCTTGTGAGTTTCAAAGGGTTAAATGAAGGAACGAAAGATGGATGAGTGATGGATGGGAATGGCGTCTTAATTATAATTTGAGGAAGGAAACTTTTTTCGGAGTAACCAAATAAAGTTTGTTATTGTCGTCAAAAAAGGAAACATGACGCTTGGTACAGCCACACACACATACATTAGTAGTTTTTATTTCGGAAAAAGTATAAATGATGTTTAAATATATGTATGCATATACATATTAATAAAATAAATATTGGGTGTGGGCTAGTCTTAGTCCAAAGGTATCAGATAAGGCTGGTTTATGGAAAATTCGTCCTAGAACGGCACGAAAAGAACTAAAAATGAATATGCTACCATCTGTGTTTGGGGAACCGGTAGAGCTAGAACTCCTGAAATTGCAATCAGGGTCACTGATGGAGTGTAGGACATATATATCAAGGGGTTTTTGGATAATCGAACTATTGTATCTGAAAAGTACTAAAATGTACTAAATTTAGTACAATTTCGTAGTAAGTGAATAGATAGAGTAAAAAACTTGAAATTTTGAAGGCGAATCAAGGTTGAGAAGTCGATATAAAGAGGTGATTTTGCAAGAGTGTACTCATGTATACGGAAAGTACTACACGGTACTAAATTTGGTACAAATTGAAGTTGGAGGAACGGGTGGAGCTGGAATCCTGGAATAAGAACAATTAATAAATTATAAATTACCATCGGAGTGTAGGTTTTGGGACATGTAGTTAGTTTTGGAAAATGGTACTTATGTGTACGAAGAGTACTACATCGTACTATATTTGGAACATTTTGGATTTGGGTGAAGAGCTTGAACACTGAAATTTGGAAATAAGATTACTGTGGGAATGTAGGATTGAGGTATCGATGTTGTTTTGGAAATACGTACTTATGGTACTATGGTACTATTGTTACAATTAAAATTTTGGGTGAACCGATAGAGTTGGAATCCTGAAATTTTGAGTAAGGATAACAGTTAAGGTGCAGGATTTGAGTATGTAGGAAGTTTTGAAACTTCTAACTAATGTGTACTAACTGGTACTATATTTGGTACAATTTCGATATGGGTGAACCGATAGATCTGAAATCTTGAACTTTGGATTACTGTTGGAGTGTGAGATTAGGATATGGATGTAGTTTTGGAAATGTGTTCTTATGCGTACTAAATTTGATACAATTTGGATTTTGGTGAACCGATAGAGGTGGAATCCTTAAATTTGCAATTAAGATTACTGTTGGGGGATTAAGGTATGTAGGAAATTGTTTTTTTAATTCCTACTTATGTGGTACTAAATTTGATACAAATTAGATTTGGGTGAACCGATTAGGCTGGAACCTGAAATTGGGAAAAAATATTTTTCTTGAATTGTTGAGGTACGTTGTTGTGGTCATTTATATTAATGTGTACTAAATGGTACTAAATTTGATAGAATTTTGGTAAACCGATTGAGGTTGAATCCTGAAAATTGGAAATTTGTACTTATGGGTACTAAGTGGTACTAAATTGTTGGTTATATACCCTCATTAGACTTCAGGCTTAATTTCAGCCTGACTTGATGCATTTTCCCACAGATGAGTCAGATTTTTGCCTTTCTGACTCTCAATTAGAGGAAAATATGTATCTTCAGTTATTTGAAATTATAATATTTTAATTCTCCATCTATTATTGAACTCTTTCCTTAAAATTCTTGTTTGCAATTTCCATTGAAATTAATCAACGAACTTAACAAACAATAGGACACATGACAAAGGGATGGACAATGCATTGCACTTAGCTATTAAACATGTCAGCAGCTTTTCGCTGCTGTTGTTAAACATTTACAGACATTTTGCCGAAAAAGAAAATGAACGAAAAAAAGACTAGAAATGAAGTTTGGACAATGTTGAACAAGTTACGAAAACAAGAATCAAAAGTCAGTTTAGTAATTCGGTCTGTGTTTTTCCACTTTTTTTGGCCATCACCAAACCATCCACTTGTATTTGAGCTTTTTCCAAACATATTCTCTGAGCTGGTTATGGTTGGTTATTGGATCGACCAAACAACCGACCAAGTGCTTATTGCGTCGTCCACTTCTACCACTGACTCGATGACCATTTTCCGTTTAATTTTTTTTACTTGATTTTATTCTGTATCTTTGTTGTCTACGGAGGAGAGCATTTTTGTTCCTTTTGTTGGTGGTCATGTTCTTGTTTCCTTCCTCCATCCATTCATACACAAACACACACATATTCGTATATCTCTCTGGCTCTCCAGTGTTGGTTTGTCGTTCGGTTGGTTAGTGGGGATTATTGTCACACTTTGTCATTGGCTTGATGCCAAGTGATGATCTGAGATGTTTTGGTTACTTTATTCTTTTAGAAAACCAACAGCAACAGAACAGAGCAGCAGGAACAGTAGCAACAACAACAACGACAACAGGAGTGTCATTGTCGACAATGTTGGTGATGATGACCAAGATAACGACCAGTTGTTCTGTATTTGTAGCAAAGTTGCCTTTGCAATTTTCATACAATTTTATATTCGAATATGAATGGATATTTCTTCATAAATGTGTCTGGACTATTAAGCCATTTATGGCATTTGTCACTTTTTTGGATAAATGAGATACATACTGGAAAATATGATTGACAGCCAATAAGGTATTTATATTTATTTGGTAAAGGATGTACACTTATTTGTATACCCGCAGTATTAAAACTAACTAATTTTCAGGAGCGTACGCAATTTCCTGAAAGACAAATGAGGCCAGGGAAATCCTGTCTTTATCCGTTTTAGACAATTTATATCCGTCGAAGGTTAGATGATGAACACAAGAGCTCTCCAAAAGGGGAGCAACCGACTTCGTTCAGTCTTAAACTCTTTTTAATATATTTTCTAAGTTCGAAGATAGGGAAAAACTAAATCTATATCCTCCCCGACATTGGGGTCTATCTTAAAAATTGAAGACCTTATATGAATGTAATTTCCAATTCGAATTGAGCTAAACTTTGCACAGCTTCTAGTATCTCCCCGTCAAAGTTTCCAAATTTTATAAATTAAAGCAAAGACCGATAAAAATCTAATTTCGTAAAATTTAAGAAAAAAAGGCACCTTCCCTCTTGTAGCCTCCTCATCTCATCTATGTATATATTTATAAAAGAGTAAAGAGTGGTTACTGACTGATTGACTGACATAACGATTTATTAACGCCCAGACGAAACGTCTGAAGCTATTATAGAATCTTGAAATTTGGTTTGAGGGTCACTGTTAGTTCGATGGTGTCAGATAAGACTGTATTTTTAGAAATTCGTACAAGAACGGCACGAAAAGTACTAAAATCTACCAAATATGGTACCAATTGTATCTGACGTACCGGTAGAGCTAGTACTCTGACATTTGAATTGAGGGTCATTTATGAGGTGTAGGATAGATGTACCAAAGGTAAGGGTATATAAGTATCCGAAAAGTAATAAAATGTACTAAATTTGTTACAATTTCGTAGCATGTGAACGGATAGAGCAAAAAAAATTGCAATGCGATTAAAGGTTGAGAGATAGGGTCGATATAAGGAGGTGGTTTTGGAAGTGTGTACTCATGTACAGAAAGGTGCTAAATTACCATCGGGGTGTAGAATTGCAGTTATTTTTGGATATTTGTACGTATATGTACAAAAAGTTTTAAATGGTCTATATTCGATTCAATTTGGATTTGGGCGGACCGATAGAGCTGCATCGCTAAAATTTGGAAATATGTATGTATGTAGGTATGTATTTAGTTTAGGAAATTCGTACTTATGTGTTCTAAACGGTACTAAATTTGGTACAATTTGAATTTTGGGTAAACCGATAGAGCTGTAATCCGGAAATTTGGAGTTAAGATCGCTGTTGGGGTGTAGGAAGTTTTGGAAATTCGTGCTAATGTTTACTAAATTTGGTACAATTTGGATTTGGTTGAACCGATAGGGCTTGAGTCCTGAAATTGTGAAATAAGATTGATTGTATGATGTAGGTAGTTTTGGAAATTTGTACTTTTATGTACTAAATGGTACTATAATTTGTACAATTTCAGTTTTGAGTGAGCTGATAGACCTGGATTCCTGAAATTTGGAGTTAGGATCACTGTTGGGATGTAGGGGTACATACTAAATTTAATACAATTTGTATTTGGGTAAACCGATAGATCTGGAATCCTGAAATTGGGAAATACAATTTCCATTCGAATATATGATATAGGTAGTAATGGATATTGGTACTTATATATTCTAATGGTACTAAGTTTGATATAATTTGAATTTGGGTGGCCGATAGAGCTAGAATCCTGTTGCTTGCAATTATGTGTACTTAATGGTTTCAATCGGGATGGAATCCTAAAATTGGAAAATATGATTCCTATTGGATTTTAAACTATCAAACTTAACTAAGGGACAGATGTGTATAGTAAAATTGTTTGACACCGCCACTTTAACTCTTACTCCGTAGTACTGAAAAAAATATATACAAATTAGGCTGAGACAATATAAAGTCATTCTTGACACACTGTACATTGATACTACTTATAGGTATACTGACTACAGTTTCGGGATAGCCCTCATATTATCGGTGTTTTGGGGATTTAGATTGAATTTTTTCCTACTAAATCAATAACATCAATAACAAGACCTCTTAAAATTCTCTATTTTGGGAAAATTTTCGACCAAATCGACAATAATAAGTTAGAAATTATGATTCAAGTTTCGGGGTATTTAATTGTGTCGCCTTATATTCGATATTTTGGATACGTTTTTCAACCGAAGTATTATTTTGATTTTTCATTGGGTTTTAAATCTTCGCACCAACATTTGACAATAGCAAGCATATATAAGTCCGCATATAAAATGGCGAAAGCTATAAAGTAACATTTTTAGGATGTATAATGTTGTAGCATATCTGATAGACAAAATGCTTTTCTTAACACTTTTGTATCAATTTTTTTATGGTTTGTGTTGACAATGTGTTGAGTGACTTGTTTGTGGTCTGACAAGTTGGACTTCTTTTCATATTTTATATACAAAAACAAGCAGAAATATTATATCCTAACAAGGATATGTCAACAAAACAAAAATATCAAAACAACACTGAAAGACATCACAACGACACATGACCGACGATATTGCCGAAAAAAACAACAACAACAAATTGACAATGTCCTGTGAAAATATTCACAAAAAGATACTAAACGTCTCATGGACACTCCCACATGTCTGATATGAAATATTTTTGTTTTGTATATTTATGTGTCTAAAATTAAAAACATACAAAGATAAAACTTTGCATCTTCTATTTGTTTAAAATTTAAATTGAAATCATATCCTTGACTGTTGTTGGTGGGCGGCATTTTTACAGCAATACCAACCCTAGGCAATATGACAAATGAAAAACTTAGACATGTGCATATAGCATTATTCAGAGGCCTATATAATATCACATTTATGGTTAGATCAGAATTTGTTTGTCATTTGGGTGTTATTGTCAAATATTTAAAGATGTGACAAGTCATAGACCAAAACTGTCATAATTGTATAAAATGCGGAATAACTTTATGATTCATTACCTTTGAATTACTGATAACTTACCGATTTTGCCACACAAAACTATTATTTATTAACTATTTACTTATTATATTTGGCAATTTAAATATGAATACAGCAGCGCTCCCTACTTGTGGACGAAAAAAAGTGTCTCATCCAAATATAGGATTTAGAACCTAAGTGTTGTTGGACCAAAACCGAAGGTAGTTAATATCGTTCCATTATTTCTGGTATCTATAACACAAAATGGTAAAACTGCGCTAAAAAATACATGTATACTATCTATCATTATCCTCTTTTTGTACAAACTAATATTTTTTGAAGTCTATATCATGTCGATCTCCCCTTTTTGGGGAGATCAAATTGGGAAATTGGTCCAAACTATACATATCATAGTACTGTATATGCAGCTTCGAACAGTTCGACCACGATGACATATGTCATAAAATTAGAGATACGCATCTAAATAATAATTCTTCCCCTATAGGTATTCTTTCTATAGCATACGAGGGCAGTTCGGAAAGTTCTTTGCCTAACCTGTTTCAATATGAACGAGTTGTCATCGGAACAAAATCTAACATGTGTTCATAACAGAGATGGAAGTTTCCACTTTTTATGCTGTGCTAAGGGCATTCCGAACTGCCCTCGTATACGAAGATGGGGTTTATCGACCAACATTAAGGCATAGGCCCATAGAACGATCCCCTAAATTGACGGTATTTAAAAATATTGGGGAGAAAAACTCAATGCCAACAATTACGAATAGGAGTTCATAATTAAATACAAGGTCTTTTGTTTCCCTGCAGATTAATTATATGTTTCAAATAAATCGTCATAGGTAGGTTAAACCTCTAAAAAGTTCCAATGTAAATGCCGTTTTAGATTAAGCCTTACCTACATTCTTTTCTGATAGTGCATGATTTTTACTCCTGCGATAATGAAGCGCGGAAAGCGTGTATAACACGCCCTACACGGACTAGAGCGCTTTCCAAATAATAGCGAAGCCTTTTTTGGAATACAAAAAAATATATCCATTTTTTTAATTCTTTAGCCAGACTTTCGTCCGCATTACATAGATGCCTTTTACTATCTCTAAATTGGGACCCAGGAACATCGCTTTTGTATCGTTATGACAACTAATTAACTAAATTTGCAGTAACTATGAGTCTTGGTTTGGATTTTGAACATTTCTTCTTTAGACACTCAGTCGTATGGCTAGTGAGGCTATATACACTTTACTAAAAATATTGATTGTTAGATCCCATGTTTCTTTGGACCAAAACCATATCAGACAAATTGAAGTCGATGTATAAATGACCGTCTGTCTGTCTGGCCGGCTGGCGAGCACGATAACTCTAGAAGGGAGTAACCGATTTCATCCAAACTTTTCTAATTGTAATATCTCTTCCAAACATAGTTTAATTCCGAAGATGGACTAGTAAATTGAACCGAATTGAATAACCGATTTGATAAATATTAAATTCGAGACCTCTTTTTCTTTAATAAAACCTAGGTGTCATTCCTAAGACCTCCACAAACCATAGACCATAGAGGACATATATCTGCAGCAAAACCGATTGCACTTTAGTACTTGCTAATGTTTAGATAACCTTGGGGAGTACGGATATTTTTTAGAACTAATTCCGAAGACGTTTGGTATGTACAATGTCATAGGTGCCATTTGTTATACTCTCACCCAATTTCAGTATTCACTTCGCCCAAATTGGGCTGACTGAAAGGGAACCAACCGTTTTTTTACAATTGGTTACAAATGGATTGAGGTCGAGAATTAGTCCTGGCACACTTCATTAGTTGAAAATGTTACTGATGAAGTGACATTGCCAATAATGAGTCGATAGAGTCAATAAGATCATTGATGTAAGTAAGTCATGTTCTTTGGATGTTCCACAAAAGGTTACACAAAATCACAAATATAATATTTTTACCACCAAAGTCGTCGAGCATTTCTGACAGTTTATATTTTGATAACAAATTGTTTGTTTTTTAACTTGTCTTTTATAATTTCCTTTGCTCATACTTTTATTATTGAAATTTTATACGGGTATATTCTGGAACACGCGGTGAGTTTTTTACACTTGCCCACATACATTTCTCAGAAGTTACGTCCTGTTCTGCTTCTCACGTGAATTGCAATTTTCGAACTTCTGCACAACAAAAATAAACGTCAACATGGTACTTTGCAGGAATCGTTTTACCATACAATATAAATTGTATTCGTTTTTAGCATTGTTTCTGTAATTTTAAGTAATTTCGTTAATTCAAACGATAGTTGCACTATAAAGTTTTTATTATTTTATTATTCACAACATATCTTTTTATAATTGGATTCATCTTAATTTTGTGATTTTAAACAATTTATACAAAATAATAGCATATTTATATGTTATCATGTGCATTTTTTATTTCAATAAAAATATTCTTTTATATAAAAAAACATGGAATTCAAGGTATTCCCTTCAAACGGGTGGAAAGCGTATTACAGAACTGTTCGACATGTGTTCGACACACGTCTACCGTTGAATTGAATGCCAGAACATGACCGATAACGACATGCTACTTTTTTATTGTTCTAATAAAATTTTTGTACAAATACGAACCGCGAAAATAATAAAAGGATGTCAATTAAGAAAGTAGAAGAAAAGAAGCACAATAGACAATCACCTGTTAATGTGAACATTCTTCTTCTTATTAAAAATTGACAACGTCGTAGAAAAAGTGTTGACCAAGGCCTATAAATAAGGTCATCCAGGGAGACCAGCTGAATATTGGCTACCTCTCAAGTTTGTTGTCAAAATCCATTATTCTGAATTGACTTCCATTATGAAAACGTAAATAAAGTTAAAAATTTTGACATTAGACTTGAGAAAAAACAGCTGACTTTCGCTAGCTGGGTGACCTTATTAATAGATCTTGGTGTTGACAATGTCCCCATACTTGTAGACAAAAGTGGTGACATGATCACCATCTTCCCCACGTTTCAATCAGGGACCATACTCTCACACACACACATTCAATTGAAGCAATGGAAAAATCATTGACACACACACATCGACAAACGTCCCGCTAGCAATGAAAATTCCAATTGATGGTATGTAACTAGTTCCAGCAGTAGTTATAAACCGTAAAAGTTACTTATTTGACCCTAAAGTAATGCAAGAGGAACCAATTGACTACCTTTTTATCCTATAGTAAGCGAGATATTAAAGAAAAAACTCAGTTTTATTTTTTCAAAAGAGAAGAAAAAATATTTAAACATTCTCAACCAACAGCCACAAAAACTAGTTTTTTTGATGTTATGTAGCTAGTCCCAGCACTAGTTATATCGTACCAGTTACAAATTTGATCCTAAAGTAATATCAGCCGAACAAATTGACTACATTTGTATCCTGTAGTAAACGAGGAGTCTCTTGCGACCTTAAAGAAAAAAAACACGGTTTTGGTGGTTGGTCTGCATAAAAAATCCGTTATTCTCCATGAATGCAAGATGAATT